>NW_027327782.1:0-190067 GCF_047675955.1 Chlorocebus sabaeus | reverse complement strand
TTCCAAATATCCCTTTGCCAATTCCACAAGAACAGCCTTAGCGAAAGGCTTCTTGAAGGGAAAGATGTAACTCTGTGAGATGAATTAACAGAACACAGAGCAGTTTCTCAGAAAGCTTCTTTCCAGTTTTGAACGGAAGATATTTCCTTTTTCACCATAGCCCTCTATGGGCTTCCAAATATCCCTTTGCCAATTCCACAAGAACAGCCTTAGCGAAAGGCTTCTTGAAGGGAAAGATGTAACTCTGTGAGATGAATTAACAGAACACAGAGCAGTTTCTCAGAAAGCTTCTTTCCAGTTTTGAACGGAAGATATTTCCTTTTTCACCATAGCCCTCTATGGGCTTCCAAATATCCCTTTGCCAATTCCACAAGAACAGCCTTAGCGAAAGGCTTCTTGAAGGGAAAGATGTAACTCTGTGAGATGAATTAACAGAACACAGAGCAGTTTCTCAGAAAGCTTCTTTCCAGTTTTGAACGGAAGATATTTCCTTTTTCACCATAGCCCTCTATGGGCTTCCAAATATCCCTTTGCCAATTCCACAAGAACAGCCTTAGCGAAAGGCTTCTTGAAGGGAAAGATGTAACTCTGTGAGATGAATTAACAGAACACAGAGCAGTTTCTCAGAAAGCTTCTTTCCAGTTTTGAACGGAAGATATTTCCTTTTTCACCATAGCCCTCTATGGGCTTCCAAATATCCCTTTGCCAATTCCACAAGAACAGCCTTAGCGAAAGGCTTCTTGAAGGGAAAGATGTAACTCTGTGAGATGAATTAACAGAACACAGAGCAGTTTCTCAGAAAGCTTCTTTCCAGTTTAGAACGGAAGATATTTCCTTTTTCACCGTAGCCCTCTATGGGCTTCCAAATATCCCTTTGCCAATTCCACAAGAACAGCCTTAGCGAAAGGCTTCTTGAAGGGAAAGATGTAACTCTGTGAGATGAATTAACAGAACACAGAGCAGTTTCTCAGAAAGCTTCTTTCCAGTTTTGAACGGAAGATATTTCCTTTTTCACCATAGCCCTCTATGGGCTTCCAAATATCCCTTTGCCAATTCCACAAGAACAGCCTTAGCGAAAGGCTTCTTGAAGGGAAAGATGTAACTCTGTGAGATGAATTAACAGAACACAGAGCAGTTTCTCAGAAAGCTTCTTTCCAGTTGTGAACGGAAGATATTTCCTTTTTCACCATAGCCCTCTATGGGCTTCCAAATATCCCTTTGCCAATTCCACAAGAACAGCCTTAGCGAAAGGCTTCTTGAAGGGAAAGATGTAACTCTGTGAGATGAATTAACAGAACACAGAGCAGTTTCTCAGAAAGCTTCTTTCCAGTTGTGAACGGAAGATATTTCCTTTTTCACCATAGCCCTCTATGGGCTTCCAAATATCCCTTTGCCAATTCCACAAGAACAGCCTTAGCGAAAGGCTTCTTGAAGGGAAAGATGTAACTCTGTGAGATGAATTAACAGAACACAGAGCAGTTTCTCAGAAAGCTTCTTTCCAGTTTTGAACGGAAGATATTTCCTTTTTCACCATAGCCCTCTATGGGCTTCCAAATATCCCTTTGCCAATTCCACAAGAACAGCCTTAGCGAAAGGCTTCTTGAAGGGAAAGATGTAACTCTGTGAGATGAATTAACAGAACACAGAGCAGTTTCTCAGAAAGCTTCTTTCCAGTTTTGAACGGAAGATATTTCCTTTTTCACCATAGCCCTCTATGGGCTTCCAAATATCCCTTTGCCAATTCCACAAGAACAGCCTTAGCGAAAGGCTTCTTGAAGGGAAAGATGTAACTCTGTGAGATGAATTAACAGAACACAGAGCAGTTTCTCAGAAAGCTTCTTTCCAGTTTTGAACGGAAGATATTTCCTTTTTCACCGTAGCCCTCTATGGGCTTCCAAATATCCCTTTGCCAATTCCACAAGAACAGCCTTAGCGAAAGGCTTCTTGAAGGGAAAGATGTAACTCTGTGAGATGAATTAACAGAACACAGAGCAGTTTCTCAGAAAGCTTCTTTCCAGTTTTGAACGGAAGATATTTCCTTTTTCACCATAGCCCTCTATGGGCTTCCAAATATCCCTTTGCCAATTCCACAAGAACAGCCTTAGCGAAAGGCTTCTTGAAGGGAAAGATGTAACTCTGTGAGATGAATTAACAGAACACAGAGCAGTTTCTCAGAAAGCTTCTTTCCAGTTTTGAACGGAAGATATTTCCTTTTTCACCATAGCCCTCTATGGGCTTCCAAATATCCCTTTGCCAATTCCACAAGAACAGCCTTAGCGAAAGGCTTCTTGAAGGGAAAGATGTAACTCTGTGAGATGAATTAACAGAACACAGAGCAGTTTCTCAGAAAGCTTCTTTCCAGTTTTGAACGGAAGATATTTCCTTTTTCACCATAGCCCTCTATGGGCTTCCAAATATCCCTTTGCCAATTCCACAAGAACAGCCTTAGCGAAAGGCTTCTTGAAGGGAAAGATGTAACTCTGTGAGATGAATTAACAGAACACAGAGCAGTTTCTCAGAAAGCTTCTTTCCAGTTTTGAACGGAAGATATTTCCTTTTTCACCATAGCCCTCTATGGGCTTCCAAATATCCCTTTGCCAATTCCACAAGAACAGCCTTAGCGAAAGGCTTCTTGAAGGGAAAGATGTAACTCTGTGAGATGAATTAACAGAACACAGAGCAGTTTCTCAGAAAGCTTCTTTCCAGTTTTGAACGGAAGATATTTCCTTTTTCACCATAGCCCTCTATGGGCTTCCAAATATCCCTTTGCCAATTCCACAAGAACAGCCTTAGCGAAAGGCTTCTTGAAGGGAAAGATGTAACTCTGTGAGATGAATTAACAGAACACAGAGCAGTTTCTCAGAAAGCTTCTTTCCAGTTTAGAACGGAAGATATTTCCTTTTTCACCGTAGC
Organism: Chlorocebus sabaeus; assembly: GCF_047675955.1. NCBI lineage: Eukaryota > Metazoa > Chordata > Mammalia > Primates > Cercopithecidae > Chlorocebus > Chlorocebus sabaeus. The sequence goes on along the minus strand of NW_027327782.1, from coordinate 187,154 downwards.
CCTCTATGGGCTTCCAAATATCCCTTTGCCAATTCCACAAGAACAGCCTTAGCGAAAGGCTTCTTGAAGGGAAAGATGTAACTCTGTGAGATGAATTAACAGAACACAGAGCAGTTTCTCAGAAAGCTTCTTTCCAGTTTTGAACGGAAGATATTTCCTTTTTCACCATAGCCCTCTATGGGCTTCCAAATATCCCTTTGCCAATTCCACAAGAACAGCCTTAGCGAAAGGCTTCTTGAAGGGAAAGATGTAACTCTGTGAGATGAATTAACAGAACACAGAGCAGTTTCTCAGAAAGCTTCTTTCCAGTTGTGAACGGAAGATATTTCCTTTTTCACCATAGCCCTCTATGGGCTTCCAAATATCCCTTTGCCAATTCCACAAGAACAGCCTTAGCGAAAGGCTTCTTGAAGGGAAAGATGTAACTCTGTGAGATGAATTAACAGAACACAGAGCAGTTTCTCAGAAAGCTTCTTTCCAGTTTAGAACGGAAGATATTTCCTTTTTCACCGTAGCCCTCTATGGGCTTCCAAATATCCCTTTGCCAATTCCACAAGAACAGCCTTAGCGAAAGGCTTCTTGAAGGGAAAGATGTAACTCTGTGAGATGAATTAACAGAACACAGAGCAGTTTCTCAGAAAGCTTCTTTCCAGTTTTGAACGGAAGATATTTCCTTTTTCACCATAGCCCTCTATGGGCTTCCAAATATCCCTTTGCCAATTCCACAAGAACAGCCTTAGCGAAAGGCTTCTTGAAGGGAAAGATGTAACTCTGTGAGATGAATTAACAGAACACAGAGCAGTTTCTCAGAAAGCTTCTTTCCAGTTGTGAACGGAAGATATTTCCTTTTTCACCATAGCCCTCTATGGGCTTCCAAATATCCCTTTGCCAATTCCACAAGAACAGCCTTAGCGAAAGGCTTCTTGAAGGGAAAGATGTAACTCTGTGAGATGAATTAACAGAACACAGAGCAGTTTCTCAGAAAGCTTCTTTCCAGTTGTGAACGGAAGATATTTCCTTTTTCACCATAGCCCTCTATGGGCTTCCAAATATCCCTTTGCCAATTCCACAAGAACAGCCTTAGCGAAAGGCTTCTTGAAGGGAAAGATGTAACTCTGTGAGATGAATTAACAGAACACAGAGCAGTTTCTCAGAAAGCTTCTTTCCAGTTTTGAACGGAAGATATTTCCTTTTTCACCATAGCCCTCTATGGGCTTCCAAATATCCCTTTGCCAATTCCACAAGAACAGCCTTAGCGAAAGGCTTCTTGAAGGGAAAGATGTAACTCTGTGAGATGAATTAACAGAACACAGAGCAGTTTCTCAGAAAGCTTCTTTCCAGTTTTGAACGGAAGATATTTCCTTTTTCACCATAGCCCTCTATGGGCTTCCAAATATCCCTTTGCCAATTCCACAAGAACAGCCTTAGCGAAAGGCTTCTTGAAGGGAAAGATGTAACTCTGTGAGATGAATTAACAGAACACAGAGCAGTTTCTCAGAAAGCTTCTTTCCAGTTTTGAACGGAAGATATTTCCTTTTTCACCGTAGCCCTCTATGGGCTTCCAAATATCCCTTTGCCAATTCCACAAGAACAGCCTTAGCGAAAGGCTTCTTGAAGGGAAAGATGTAACTCTGTGAGATGAATTAACAGAACACAGAGCAGTTTCTCAGAAAGCTTCTTTCCAGTTTTGAACGGAAGATATTTCCTTTTTCACCATAGCCCTCTATGGGCTTCCAAATATCCCTTTGCCAATTCCACAAGAACAGCCTTAGCGAAAGGCTTCTTGAAGGGAAAGATGTAACTCTGTGAGATGAATTAACAGAACACAGAGCAGTTTCTCAGAAAGCTTCTTTCCAGTTTTGAACGGAAGATATTTCCTTTTTCACCATAGCCCTCTATGGGCTTCCAAATATCCCTTTGCCAATTCCACAAGAACAGCCTTAGCGAAAGGCTTCTTGAAGGGAAAGATGTAACTCTGTGAGATGAATTAACAGAACACAGAGCAGTTTCTCAGAAAGCTTCTTTCCAGTTTTGAACGGAAGATATTTCCTTTTTCACCATAGCCCTCTATGGGCTTCCAAATATCCCTTTGCCAATTCCACAAGAACAGCCTTAGCGAAAGGCTTCTTGAAGGGAAAGATGTAACTCTGTGAGATGAATTAACAGAACACAGAGCAGTTTCTCAGAAAGCTTCTTTCCAGTTTTGAACGGAAGATATTTCCTTTTTCACCATAGCCCTCTATGGGCTTCCAAATATCCCTTTGCCAATTCCACAAGAACAGCCTTAGCGAAAGGCTTCTTGAAGGGAAAGATGTAACTCTGTGAGATGAATTAACAGAACACAGAGCAGTTTCTCAGAAAGCTTCTTTCCAGTTTTGAACGGAAGATATTTCCTTTTTCACCATAGCCCTCTATGGGCTTCCAAATATCCCTTTGCCAATTCCACAAGAACAGCCTTAGCGAAAGGCTTCTTGAAGGGAAAGATGTAACTCTGTGAGATGAATTAACAGAACACAGAGCAGTTTCTCAGAAAGCTTCTTTCCAGTTTTGAACGGAAGATATTTCCTTTTTCACCATAGCCCTCTATGGGCTTCCAAATATCCCTTTGCCAATTCCACAAGAACAGCCTTAGCGAAAGGCTTCTTGAAGGGAAAGATGTAACTCTGTGAGATGAATTAACAGAACACAGAGCAGTTTCTCAGAAAGCTTCTTTCCAGTTTTGAACGGAAGATATTTCCTTTTTCACCATAGCCCTCTATGGGCTTCCAAATATCCCTTTGCCAATTCCACAAGAACAGCCTTAGCGAAAGGCTTCTTGAAGGGAAAGATGTAACTCTGTGAGATGAATTAACAGAACACAGAGCAGTTTCTCAGAAAGCTTCTTTCCAGTTTTGAACGGAAGATATTTCCTTTTTCACCATAGCCCTCTATGGGCTTCCAAATATCCCTTTGCCAATTCCACAAGAACAGCCTTAGCGAAAGGCTTCTTGAAGGGAAAGATGTAACTCTGTGAGATGAATTAACAGAACACAGAGCAGTTTCTCAGAAAGCTTCTTTCCAGTTTTGAACGGAAGATATTTCCTTTTTCACCGTAGCCCTCTATGGGCTTCCAAATATCCCTTTGCCAATTCCACAAGAACAGCCTTAGCGAAAGGCTTCTTGAAGGGAAAGATGTAACTCTGTGAGATGAATTAACAGAACACAGAGCAGTTTCTCAGAAAGCTTCTTTCCAGTTGTGAACGGAAGATATTTCCTTTTTCACCATAGCCCTCTATGGGCTTCCAAATATCCCTTTGCCAATTCCACAAGAACAGCCTTAGCGAAAGGCTTCTTGAAGGGAAAGATGTAACTCTGTGAGATGAATTAACAGAACACAGAGCAGTTTCTCAGAAAGCTTCTTTCCAGTTGTGAACGGAAGATATTTCCTTTTTCACCATAGCCCTCTATGGGCTTCCAAATATCCCTTTGCCAATTCCACAAGAACAGCCTTAGCGAAAGGCTTCTTGAAGGGAAAGATGTAACTCTGTGAGATGAATTAACAGAACACAGAGCAGTTTCTCAGAAAGCTTCTTTCCAGTTTTGAACGGAAGATATTTCCTTTTTCACCATAGCCCTCTATGGGCTTCCAAATATCCCTTTGCCAATTCCACAAGAACAGCCTTAGCGAAAGGCTTCTTGAAGGGAAAGATGTAACTCTGTGAGATGAATTAACAGAACACAGAGCAGTTTCTCAGAAAGCTTCTTTCCAGTTTTGAACGGAAGATATTTCCTTTTTCACCATAGCCCTCTATGGGCTTCCAAATATCCCTTTGCCAATTCCACAAGAACAGCCTTAGCGAAAGGCTTCTTGAAGGGAAAGATGTAACTCTGTGAGATGAATTAACAGAACACAGAGCAGTTTCTCAGAAAGCTTCTTTCCAGTTGTGAACGGAAGATATTTCCTTTTTCACCATAGCCCTCTATGGGCTTCCAAATATCCCTTTGCCAATTCCACAAGAACAGCCTTAGCGAAAGGCTTCTTGAAGGGAAAGATGTAACTCTGTGAGATGAATTAACAGAACACAGAGCAGTTTCTCAGAAAGCTTCTTTCCAGTTTTGAACGGAAGATATTTCCTTTTTCACCATAGCCCTCTATGGGCTTCCAAATATCCCTTTGCCAATTCCACAAGAACAGCCTTAGCGAAAGGCTTCTTGAAGGGAAAGATGTAACTCTGTGAGATGAATTAACAGAACACAGAGCAGTTTCTCAGAAAGCTTCTTTCCAGTTTTGAACGGAAGATATTTCCTTTTTCACCATAGCCCTCTATGGGCTTCCAAATATCCCTTTGCCAATTCCACAAGAACAGCCTTAGCGAAAGGCTTCTTGAAGGGAAAGATGTAACTCTGTGAGATGAATTAACAGAACACAGAGCAGTTTCTCAGAAAGCTTCTTTCCAGTTTTGAACGGAAGATATTTCCTTTTTCACCGTAGCCCTCTATGGGCTTCCAAATATCCCTTTGCCAATTCCACAAGAACAGCCTTAGCGAAAGGCTTCTTGAAGGGAAAGATGTAACTCTGTGAGATGAATTAACAGAACACAGAGCAGTTTCTCAGAAAGCTTCTTTCCAGTTTTGAACGGAAGATATTTCCTTTTTCACCATAGCCCTCTATGGGCTTCCAAATATCCCTTTGCCAATTCCACAAGAACAGCCTTAGCGAAAGGCTTCTTGAAGGGAAAGATGTAACTCTGTGAGATGAATTAACAGAACACAGAGCAGTTTCTCAGAAAGCTTCTTTCCAGTTTTGAACGGAAGATATTTCCTTTTTCACCATAGCCCTCTATGGGCTTCCAAATATCCCTTTGCCAATTCCACAAGAACAGCCTTAGCGAAAGGCTTCTTGAAGGGAAAGATGTAACTCTGTGAGATGAATTAACAGAACACAGAGCAGTTTCTCAGAAAGCTTCTTTCCAGTTTTGAACGGAAGATATTTCCTTTTTCACCATAGCCCTCTATGGGCTTCCAAATATCCCTTTGCCAATTCCACAAGAACAGCCTTAGCGAAAGGCTTCTTGAAGGGAAAGATGTAACTCTGTGAGATGAATTAACAGAACACAGAGCAGTTTCTCAGAAAGCTTCTTTCCAGTTTTGAACGGAAGATATTTCCTTTTTCACCATAGCCCTCTATGGGCTTCCAAATATCCCTTTGCCAATTCCACAAGAACAGCCTTAGCGAAAGGCTTCTTGAAGGGAAAGATGTAACTCTGTGAGATGAATTAACAGAACACAGAGCAGTTTCTCAGAAAGCTTCTTTCCAGTTTTGAACGGAAGATATTTCCTTTTTCACCATAGCCCTCTATGGGCTTCCAAATATCCCTTTGCCAATTCCACAAGAACAGCCTTAGCGAAAGGCTTCTTGAAGGGAAAGATGTAACTCTGTGAGATGAATTAACAGAACACAGAGCAGTTTCTCAGAAAGCTTCTTTCCAGTTTTGAACGGAAGATATTTCCTTTTTCACCATAGCCCTCTATGGGCTTCCAAATATCCCTTTGCCAATTCCACAAGAACAGCCTTAGCGAAAGGCTTCTTGAAGGGAAAGATGTAACTCTGTGAGATGAATTAACAGAACACAGAGCAGTTTCTCAGAAAGCTTCTTTCCAGTTTTGAACGGAAGATATTTCCTTTTTCACCATAGCCCTCTATGGGCTTCCAAATATCCCTTTGCCAATTCCACAAGAACAGCCTTAGCGAAAGGCTTCTTGAAGGGAAAGATGTAACTCTGTGAGATGAATTAACAGAACACAGAGCAGTTTCTCAGAAAGCTTCTTTCCAGTTTTGAACGGAAGATATTTCCTTTTTCACCATAGCCCTCTATGGGCTTCCAAATATCCCTTTGCCAATTCCACAAGAACAGCCTTAGCGAAAGGCTTCTTGAAGGGAAAGATGTAACTCTGTGAGATGAATTAACAGAACACAGAGCAGTTTCTCAGAAAGCTTCTTTCCAGTTTTGAACGGAAGATATTTCCTTTTTCACCGTAGCCCTCTATGGGCTTCCAAATATCCCTTTGCCAATTCCACAAGAACAGCCTTAGCGAAAGGCTTCTTGAAGGGAAAGATGTAACTCTGTGAGATGAATTAACAGAACACAGAGCAGTTTCTCAGAAAGCTTCTTTCCAGTTGTGAACGGAAGATATTTCCTTTTTCACCATAGCCCTCTATGGGCTTCCAAATATCCCTTTGCCAATTCCACAAGAACAGCCTTAGCGAAAGGCTTCTTGAAGGGAAAGATGTAACTCTGTGAGATGAATTAACAGAACACAGAGCAGTTTCTCAGAAAGCTTCTTTCCAGTTGTGAACGGAAGATATTTCCTTTTTCACCATAGCCCTCTATGGGCTTCCAAATATCCCTTTGCCAATTCCACAAGAACAGCCTTAGCGAAAGGCTTCTTGAAGGGAAAGATGTAACTCTGTGAGATGAATTAACAGAACACAGAGCAGTTTCTCAGAAAGCTTCTTTCCAGTTTTGAACGGAAGATATTTCCTTTTTCACCATAGCCCTCTATGGGCTTCCAAATATCCCTTTGCCAATTCCACAAGAACAGCCTTAGCGAAAGGCTTCTTGAAGGGAAAGATGTAACTCTGTGAGATGAATTAACAGAACACAGAGCAGTTTCTCAGAAAGCTTCTTTCCAGTTGTGAACGGAAGATATTTCCTTTTTCACCATAGCCCTCTATGGGCTTCCAAATATCCCTTTGCCAATTCCACAAGAACAGCCTTAGCGAAAGGCTTCTTGAAGGGAAAGATGTAACTCTGTGAGATGAATTAACAGAACACAGAGCAGTTTCTCAGAAAGCTTCTTTCCAGTTTTGAACGGAAGATATTTCCTTTTTCACCGTAGCCCTCTATGGGCTTCCAAATATCCCTTTGCCAATTCCACAAGAACAGCCTTAGCGAAAGGCTTCTTGAAGGGAAAGATGTAACTCTGTGAGATGAATTAACAGAACACAGAGCAGTTTCTCAGAAAGCTTCTTTCCAGTTTTGAACGGAAGATATTTCCTTTTTCACCATAGCCCTCTATGGGCTTCCAAATATCCCTTTGCCAATTCCACAAGAACAGCCTTAGCGAAAGGCTTCTTGAAGGGAAAGATGTAACTCTGTGAGATGAATTAACAGAACACAGAGCAGTTTCTCAGAAAGCTTCTTTCCAGTTTTGAACGGAAGATATTTCCTTTTTCACCATAGCCCTCTATGGGCTTCCAAATATCCCTTTGCCAATTCCACAAGAACAGCCTTAGCGAAAGGCTTCTTGAAGGGAAAGATGTAACTCTGTGAGATGAATTAACAGAACACAGAGCAGTTTCTCAGAAAGCTTCTTTCCAGTTGTGAACGGAAGATATTTCCTTTTTCACCATAGCCCTCTATGGGTTTCCAAATATCCCTTTGCCAATTCCACAAGAACAGCCTTAGCGAAAGGCTTCTTGAAGGGAAAGATGTAACTCTGTGAGATGAATTAACAGAACACAGAGCAGTTTCTCAGAAAGCTTCTTTCCAGTTTTGAACGGAAGATATTTCCTTTTTCACCATAGCCCTCTAAGGGCTTCCAAATATCCCTTTGCCAATTCCACAAGAACAGCCTTAGCGAAAGGCTTCTTGAAGGGAAAGATGTAACTCTGTGAGATGAATTAACAGAACACAGAGCAGTTTCTCAGAAAGCTTCTTTCCAGTTTTGAACGGAAGATATTTCCTTTTTCACCATAGCCCTCTATGGGCTTCCAAATATCCCTTTGCCAATTCCACAAGAACAGCCTTAGCGAAAGGCTTCTTGAAGGGAAAGATGTAACTCTGTGAGATGAATTAACAGAACACAGAGCAGTTTCTCAGAAAGCTTCTTTCCAGTTTTGAACGGAAGATATTTCCTTTTTCACCATAGCCCTCTATGGGCTTCCAAATATCCCTTTGCCAATTCCACAAGAACAGCCTTAGCGAAAGGCTTCTTGAAGGGAAAGATGTAACTCTGTGAGATGAATTAACAGAACACAGAGCAGTTTCTCAGAAAGCTTCTTTCCAGTTTTGAACGGAAGATATATCCTTTTTCACCATAACCCTCTATGGGCTTCCAAATATCCCTTTGCCAATTCCACAAGAACAGCCTTAGCGAAAGGCTTCTTGAAGGGAAAGATGTAACTCTGTGAGATGAATTAACAGAACACAGAGCAGTTTCTCAGAAAGCTTCTTTCCAGTTTTGAACGGAAGATATTTCCTTTTTCACCATAGCCCTCTATGGGCTTCCAAATATCCCTTTGCCAATTCCACAAGAACAGCCTTAGCGAAAGGCTTCTTGAAGGGAAAGATGTAACTCTGTGAGATGAATTAACAGAACACAGAGCAGTTTCTCAGAAAGCTTCTTTCCAGTTTTGAACGGAAGATATTTCCTTTTTCACCATAGCCCTCTATGGGCTTCCAAATATCCCTTTGCCAATTCCACAAGAACAGCCTTAGCGAAAGGCTTCTTGAAGGGAAAGATGTAACTCTGTGAGATGAATTAACAGAACACAGAGCAGTTTCTCAGAAAGCTTCTTTCCAGTTGTGAACGGAAGATATTTCCTTTTTCACCATAGCCCTCTATGGGCTTCCAAATATCCCTTTGCCAATTCCACAAGAACAGCCTTAGCGAAAGGCCTCTTGAAGGGAAAGATGTAACTCTGTGAGATGAATTAACAGAACACAGAGCAGTTTCTCAGAAAGCTTCTTTCCAGTTGTGAACGGAAGATATTTCCTTTTTCACCATAGCCCTCTATGGGCTTCCAAATATCCCTTTGCCAATTCCACAAGAACAGCCTTAGCGAAAGGCTTCTTGAAGGGAAAGATGTAACTCTGTGAGATGAATTAACAGAACACAGAGCAGTTTCTCAGAAAGCTTCTTTCCAGTTTTGAACGGAAGATATTTCCTTTTTCACCATAGCCCTCTATGGGCTTCCAAATATCCCTTTGCCAATTCCACAAGAACAGCCTTAGCGAAAGGCTTCTTGAAGGGAAAGATGTAACTCTGTGAGATGAATTAACAGAACACAGAGCAGTTTCTCAGAAAGCTTCTTTCCAGTTTTGAACGGAAGATATTTCCTTTTTCACCATAGCCCTCTATGGGCTTCCAAATATCCCTTTGCCAATTCCACAAGAACAGCCTTAGCGAAAGGCTTCTTGAAGGGAAAGATGTAACTCTGTGAGATGAATTAACAGAACACAGAGCAGTTTCTCAGAAAGCTTCTTTCCAGTTTTGAAGGGAAGATATTTCCTTTTTCACCGTAGCCCTCTATGGGCTTCCAAATATCCCTTTGCCAATTCCACAAGAACAGCCTTAGCGAAAGGCTTCTTGAAGGGAAAGATGTAACTCTGTGAGATGAATTAACAGAACACAGAGCAGTTTCTCAGAAAGCTTCTTTCCAGTTTTGAACGGAAGATATTTCCTTTTTCACCATAGCCCTCTATGGGCTTCCAAATATCCCTTTGCCAATTCCACAAGAACAGCCTTAGCGAAAGGCTTCTTGAAGGGAAAGATGTAACTCTGTGAGATGAATTAACAGAACACAGAGCAGTTTCTCAGAAAGCTTCTTTCCAGTTTTGAACGGAAGATATTTCCTTTTTCACCATAGCCCTCTATGGGCTTCCAAATATCCCTTTGCCAATTCCACAAGAACAGCCTTAGCGAAAGGCTTCTTGAAGGGAAAGATGTAACTCTGTGAGATGAATTAACAGAACACAGAGCAGTTTCTCAGAAAGCTTCTTTCCAGTTGTGAACGGAAGATATTTCCTTTTTCACCATAGCCCTCTATGGGCTTCCAAATATCCCTTTGCCAATTCCACAAGAACAGCCTTAGCGAAAGGCTTCTTGAAGGGAAAGATGTAACTCTGTGAGATGAATTAACAGAACACAGAGCAGTTTCTCAGAAAGCTTCTTTCCAGTTTTGAACGGAAGATATTTCCTTTTTCACCATAGCCCTCTATGGGCTTCCAAATATCCCTTTGCCAATTCCACAAGAACAGCCTTAGCGAAAGGCTTCTTGAAGGGAAAGATGTAACTCTGTGAGATGAATTAACAGAACACAGAGCAGTTTCTCAGAAAGCTTCTTTCCAGTTTTGAACGGAAGATATTTCCTTTTTCACCATAGCCCTCTATGGGCTTCCAAATATCCCTTTGCCAATTCCACAAGAACAGCCTTAGCGAAAGGCTTCTTGAAGGGAAAGATGTAACTCTGTGAGATGAATTAACAGAACACAGAGCAGTTTCTCAGAAAGCTTCTTTCCAGTTTTGAACGGAAGATATTTCCTTTTTCACCATAGCCCTCTATGGGCTTCCAAATATCCCTTTGCCAATTCCACAAGAACAGCCTTAGCGAAAGGCTTCTTGAAGGGAAAGATGTAACTCTGTGAGATGAATTAACAGAACACAGAGCAGTTTCTCAGAAAGCTTCTTTCCAGTTGTGAACGGAAGATATTTCCTTTTTCACCATAGCCCTCTATGGGCTTCCAAATATCCCTTTGCCAATTCCACAAGAACAGCCTTAGCGAAAGGCTTCTTGAAGGGAAAGATGTAACTCTGTGAGATGAATTAACAGAACACAGAGCAGTTTCTCAGAAAGCTTCTTTCCAGTTTTGAACGGAAGATATTTCCTTTTTCACCATAGCCCTCTATGGGCTTCCAAATATCCCTTTGCCAATTCCACAAGAACAGCCTTAGCGAAAGGCTTCTTGAAGGGAAAGATGTAACTCTGTGAGATGAATTAACAGAACACAGAGCAGTTTCTCAGAAAGCTTCTTTCCAGTTTTGAACGGAAGATATTTCCTTTTTCACCATAGCCCTCTATGGGCTTCCAAATATCCCTTTGCCAATTCCACAAGAACAGCCTTAGCGAAAGGCTTCTTGAAGGGAAAGATGTAACTCTGTGAGATGAATTAACAGAACACAGAGCAGTTTCTCAGAAAGCTTCTTTCCAGTTTTGAACGGAAGATATTTCCTTTTTCACCGTAGCCCTCTATGGGCTTCCAAATATCCCTTTGCCAATTCCACAAGAACAGCCTTAGCGAAAGGCTTCTTGAAGGGAAAGATGTAACTCTGTGAGATGAATTAACAGAACACAGAGCAGTTTCTCAGAAAGCTTCTTTCCAGTTTTGAACGGAAGATATTTCCTTTTTCACCATAGCCCTCTATGGGCTTCCAAATATCCCTTTGCCAATTCCACAAGAACAGCCTTAGCGAAAGGCTTCTTGAAGGGAAAGATGTAACTCTGTGAGATGAATTAACAGAACACAGAGCAGTTTCTCAGAAAGCTTCTTTCCAGTTTTGAACGGAAGATATTTCCTTTTTCACCATAGCCCTCTATGGGCTTCCAAATATCCCTTTGCCAATTCCACAAGAACAGCCTTAGCGAAAGGCTTCTTGAAGGGAAAGATGTAACTCTGTGAGATGAATTAACAGAACACAGAGCAGTTTCTCAGAAAGCTTCTTTCCAGTTGTGAACGGAAGATATTTCCTTTTTCACCATAGCCCTCTATGGGCTTCCAAATATCCCTTTGCCAATTCCACAAGAACAGCCTTAGCGAAAGGCTTCTTGAAGGGAAAGATGTAACTCTGTGAGATGAATTAACAGAACACAGAGCAGTTTCTCAGAAAGCTTCTTTCCAGTTTTGAACGGAAGATATTTCCTTTTTCACCATAGCCCTCTATGGGCTTCCAAATATCCCTTTGCCAATTCCACAAGAACAGCCTTAGCGAAAGGCTTCTTGAAGGGAAAGATGTAACTCTGTGAGATGAATTAACAGAACACAGAGCAGTTTCTCAGAAAGCTTCTTTCCAGTTTTGAACGGAAGATATTTCCTTTTTCACCATAGCCCTCTATGGGCTTCCAAATATCCCTTTGCCAATTCCACAAGAACAGCCTTAGCGAAAGGCTTCTTGAAGGGAAAGATGTAACTCTGTGAGATGAATTAACAGAACACAGAGCAGTTTCTCAGAAAGCTTCTTTCCAGTTTTGAACGGAAGATATTTCCTTTTTCACCATAGCCCTCTATGGGCTTCCAAATATCCCTTTGCCAATTCCACAAGAACAGCCTTAGCGAAAGGCTTCTTGAAGGGAAAGATGTAACTCTGTGAGATGAATTAACAGAACACAGAGCAGTTTCTCAGAAAGCTTCTTTCCAGTTTTGAACGGAAGATATTTCCTTTTTCACCATAGCCCTCTATGGGCTTCCAAATATCCCTTTGCCAATTCCACAAGAACAGCCTTAGCGAAAGGCTTCTTGAAGGGAAAGATGTAACTCTGTGAGATGAATTAACAGAACACAGAGCAGTTTCTCAGAAAGCTTCTTTCCAGTTTTGAACGGAAGATATTTCCTTTTTCACCATAGCCCTCTATGGGCTTCCAAATATCCCTTTGCCAATTCCACAAGAACAGCCTTAGCGAAAGGCTTCTTGAAGGGAAAGATGTAACTCTGTGAGATGAATTAACAGAACACAGAGCAGTTTCTCAGAAAGCTTCTTTCCAGTTTTGAACGGAAGATATTTCCTTTTTCACCATAGCCCTCTATGGGCTTCCAAATATCCCTTTGCCAATTCCACAAGAACAGCCTTAGCGAAAGGCTTCTTGAAGGGAAAGATGTAACTCTGTGAGATGAATTAACAGAACACAGAGCAGTTTCTCAGAAAGCTTCTTTCCAGTTTTGAACGGAAGATATTTCCTTTTTCACCATAGCCCTCTATGGGCTTCCAAATATCCCTTTGCCAATTCCACAAGAACAGCCTTAGCGAAAGGCTTCTTGAAGGGAAAGATGTAACTCTGTGAGATGAAATAACAGAACACAGAGCAGTTTCTCAGAAAGCTTCTTTCCAGTTTTGAACGGAAGATATTTCCTTTTTCACCATAGCCCTCTATGGGCTTCCAAATATCCCTTTGCCAATTCCACAAGAACAGCCTTAGCGAAAGGCTTCTTGAAGGGAAAGATGTAACTCTGTGAGATGAATTAACAGAACACAGAGCAGTTTCTCAGAAAGCTTCTTTCCAGTTTTGAACGGAAGATATTTCCTTTTTCACCATAGCCCTCTATGGGCTTCCAAATATCCCTTTGCCAATTCCACAAGAACAGCCTTAGCGAAAGGCTTCTTGAAGGGAAAGATGTAACTCTGTGAGATGAATTAACAGAACACAGAGCAGTTTCTCAGAAAGCTTCTTTCCAGTTTTGAACGGAAGATATTTCCTTTTTCACCATAGCCCTCTATGGGCTTCCAAATATCCCTTTGCCAATTCCACAAGAACAGCCTTAGCGAAAGGCTTCTTGAAGGGAAAGATGTAACTCTGTGAGATGAATTAACAGAACACAGAGCAGTTTCTCAGAAAGCTTCTTTCCAGTTTTGAACGGAAGATATTTCCTTTTTCACCATAGCCCTCTATGGGCTTCCAAATATCCCTTTGCCAATTCCACAAGAACAGCCTTAGCGAAAGGCTTCTTGAAGGGAAAGATGTAACTCTGTGAGATGAATTAACAGAACACAGAGCAGTTTCTCAGAAAGCTTCTTTCCAGTTTTGAACGGAAGATATTTCCTTTTTCACCATAGCCCTCTATGGGCTTCCAAATATCCCTTTGCCAATTCCACAAGAACAGCCTTAGCGAAAGGCTTCTTGAAGGGAAAGATGTAACTCTGTGAGATGAATTAACAGAACACAGAGCAGTTTCTCAGAAAGCTTCTTTCCAGTTGTGAACGGAAGATATTTCCTTTTTCACCATAGCCCTCTATGGGCTTCCAAATATCCCTTTGCCAATTCCACAAGAACAGCCTTAGCGAAAGGCTTCTTGAAGGGAAAGATGTAACTCTGTGAGATGAATTAACAGAACACAGAGCAGTTTCTCAGAAAGCTTCTTTCCAGTTTTGAACTGAAGATATTTCCTTTTTCACCATAGCCCTCTATGGGCTTCCAAATATCCCTTTGCCAATTCCACAAGAACAGCCTTAGCGAAAGGCTTCTTGAAGGGAAAGATGTAACTCTGTGAGATGAATTAACAGAACACAGAGCAGTTTCTCAGAAAGCTTCTTTCCAGTTTTGAACGGAAGATATTTCCTTTTTCACCGTAGCCCTCTATGGGCTTCCAAATATCCCTTTGCCAATTCCACAAGAACAGCCTTAGCGAAAGGCTTCTTGAAGGGAAAGATGTAACCCTGTGAGATGAATTAACAGAACACAGAGCAGTTTCTCAGAAAGCTTCTTTCCAGTTTTGAACGGAAGATATTTCCTTTTTCACCGTAGCCCTCTATGGGCTTCCAAATATCCCTTTGCCAATTCCACAAGAACAGCCTTAGCGAAAGGCTTCTTGAAGGGAAAGATGTAACTCTGTGAGATGAATTAACAGAACACAGAGCAGTTTCTCAGAAAGCTTCTTTCCAGTTTTGAACGGAAGATATTTCCTTTTTCACCATAGCCCTCTATGGGCTTCCAAATATCCCTTTGCCAATTCCACAAGAACAGCCTTAGCGAAAGGCTTCTTGAAGGGAAAGATGTAACTCTGTGAGATGAATTAACAGAACACAGAGCAGTTTCTCAGAAAGCTTCTTTCCAGTTTTGAACGGAAGATATTTCCTTTTTCACCATAGCCCTCTATGGGCTTCCAAATATCCCTTTGCCAATTCCACAAGAACAGCCTTAGCGAAAGGCTTCTTGAAGGGAAAGATGTAACTCTGTGAGATGAATTAACAGAACACAGAGCAGTTTCTCAGAAAGCTTCTTTCCAGTTGTGAACGGAAGATATTTCCTTTTTCACCATAGCCCTCTATGGGCTTCCAAATATCCCTTTGCCAATTCCACAAGAACAGCCTTAGCGAAAGGCTTCTTGAAGGGAAAGATGTAACTCTGTGAGATGAATTAACAGAACACAGAGCAGTTTCTCAGAAAGCTTCTTTCCAGTTGTGAACGGAAGATATTTCCTTTTTCACCATAGCCCTCTATGGGCTTCCAAATATCCCTTTGCCAATTCCACAAGAACAGCCGTAGCGAAAGGCTTCTTGAAGGGAAAGATGTAACTCTGTGAGATGAATTAACAGAACACAGAGCAGTTTCTCAGAAAGCTTCTTTCCAGTTTTGAACGGAAGATATTTCCTTTTTCACCATAGCCCTCTATGGGCTTCCAAATATCCCTTTGCCAATTCCACAAGAACAGCCTTAGCGAAAGGCTTCTTGAAGGGAAAGATGTAACTCTGTGAGATGAATTAACAGAACACAGAGCAGTTTCTCAGAAAGCTTCTTTCCAGTTTTGAACGGAAGATATTTCCTTTTTCACCATAGCCCTCTATGGGCTTCCAAATATCCCTTTGCCAATTCCACAAGAACAGCCTTAGCGAAAGGCTTCTTGAAGGGAAAGATGTAACTCTGTGAGATGAATTAACAGAACACAGAGCAGTTTCTCTGAAAGCTTCTTTCCAGTTTTGAACGGAAGATATTTCCTTTTTCACCATAGCCCTGTATGGGCTTCCAAATATCCCTTTGCCAATTCCACAAGAACAGCCTTAGCGAAAGGCTTCTTGAAGGGAAAGATGTAACTCTGTGAGATGAATTAACAGAACACAGAGCAGTTTCTCAGAAAGCTTCTTTCCAGTTTTGAACGGAAGATATTTCCTTTTTCACCATAGCCCTCTATGGGCTTCCAAATATCCCTTTGCCAATTCCACAAGAACAGCCTTAGCGAAAGGCTTCTTGAAGGGAAAGATGTAACTCTGTGAGATGAATTAACAGAACACAGAGCAGTTTCTCAGAAAGCTTCTTTCCAGTTTTGAACGGAAGATATTTCCTTTTTCACCATAGCCCTCTATGGGCTTCCAAATATCCCTTTGCCAATTCCACAAGAACAGCCTTAGCGAAAGGCTTCTTGAAGGGAAAGATGTAACTCTGTGAGATGAATTAACAGAACACAGAGCAGTTTCTCAGAAAGCTTCTTTCCAGTTTTGAACGGAAGATATTTCCTTTTTCACCATAGCCCTCTATGGGCTTCCAAATATCCCTTTGCCAATTCCACAAGAACAGCCTTAGCGAAAGGCTTCTTGAAGGGAAAGATGTAACTCTGTGAGATGAATTAACAGAACACAGAGCAGTTTCTCAGAAAGCTTCTTTCCAGTTTTGAACGGAAGATATTTCCTTTTTCACCATAGCCCTCTATGGGCTTCCAAATATCCCTTTGCCAATTCCACAAGAACAGCCTTAGCGAAAGGCTTCTTGAAGGGAAAGATGTAACTCTGTGAGATGAAATAACAGAACACAGAGCAGTTTCTCAGAAAGCCTCTTTCCAGTTTTGAACGGAAGATATTTCCTTTTTCACCATAGCCCTCTATGGGCTTCCAAATATCCCTTTGCCAATTCCACAAGAACAGCCTTAGCGAAAGGCTTCTTGAAGGGAAAGATGTAACTCTGTGAGATGAATTAACAGAACACAGAGCAGTTTCTCAGAAAGCTTCTTTCCAGTTTTGAACGGAAGATATTTCCTTTTTCACCATAGCCCTCTATGGGCTTCCAAATATCCCTTTGCCAATTCCACAAGAACAGCCTTAGCGAAAGGCTTCTTGAAGGGAAAGATGTAACTCTGTGAGATGAATTAACAGAACACAGAGCAGTTTCTCAGAAAGCTTCTTTCCAGTTTTGAACTGAAGATATTTCCTTTTTCACCATAGCCCTCTATGGGCTTCCAAATATCCCTTTGCCAATTCCACAAGAACAGCCTTAGCGAAAGGCTTCTTGAAGGGAAAGATGTAACTCTGTGAGATGAATTAACAGAACACAGAGCAGTTTCTCAGAAAGCTTCTTTCCAGTTTTGAACGGAAGATATTTCCTTTTTCACCGTAGCCCTCTATGGGCTTCCAAATATCCCTTTGCCAATTCCACAAGAACAGCCTTAGCGAAAGGCTTCTTGAAGGGAAAGATGTAACTCTGTGAGATGAATTAACAGAACACAGAGCAGTTTCTCAGAAAGCTTCTTTCCAGTTTTGAAGGGAAGATATTTCCTTTTTCACCGTAGCCGTCTATGGGCTTCCAAATATCCCTTTGCCAATTCCACAAGAACAGCCTTAGCGAAAGGCTTCTTGAAGGGAAAGATGTAACTCTGTGAGATGAATTAACAGAACACAGAGCAGTTTCTCAGAAAGCTTCTTTCCAGTTTTGAACGGAAGATATTTCCTTTTTCACCATAGCCCTCTATGGGCTTCCAAATATCCCTTTGCCAATTCCACAAGAACAGCCTTAGCGAAAGGCTTCTTGAAGGGAAAGATGTAACTCTGTGAGATGAATTAACAGAACACAGAGCAGTTTCTCAGAAAGCTTCTTTCCAGTTTTGAACGGAAGATATTTCCTTTTTCACCATAGCCCTCTATGGGCTTCCAAATATCCCTTTGCCAATTCCACAAGAACAGCCTTAGCGAAAGGCTTCTTGAAGGGAAAGATGTAACTCTGTGAGATGAATTAACAGAACACAGAGCAGTTTCTCAGAAAGCTTCTTTCCAGTTTTGAACGGAAGATATTTCCTTTTTCACCATAGCCCTCTATGGGCTTCCAAATATCCCTTTGCCAATTCCACAAGAACAGCCTTAGCGAAAGGCTTCTTGAAGGGAAAGATGTAACTCTGTGAGATGAATTAACAGAACACAGAGCAGTTTCTCAGAAAGCTTCTTTCCAGTTTTGAACGGAAGATATTTCCTTTTTCACCATAGCCCTCTATGGGCTTCCAAATATCCCTTTGCCAATTCCACAAGAACAGCCTTAGCGAAAGGCTTCTTGAAGGGAAAGATGTAACTCTGTGAGATGAATTAACAGAACACAGAGCAGTTTCTCAGAAAGCTTCTTTCCAGTTTTGAACGGAAGATATTTCCTTTTTCACCATAGCCCTCTATGGGCTTCCAAATATCCCTTTGCCAATTCCACAAGAACAGCCTTAGCGAAAGGCTTCTTGAAGGGAAAGATGTAACTCTGTGAGATGAATTAACAGAACACAGAGCAGTTTCTCAGAAAGCTTCTTTCCAGTTGTGAACGGAAGATATTTCCTTTTTCACCATAGCCCTCTATGGGCTTCCAAATATCCCTTTGCCAATTCCACAAGAACAGCCTTAGCGAAAGGCTTCTTGAAGGGAAAGATGTAACTCTGTGAGATGAATTAACAGAACACAGAGCAGTTTCTCAGAAAGCTTCTTTCCAGTTTTGAACGGAAGATATTTCCTTTTTCACCATAGCCCTCTATGGGCTTCCAAATATCCCTTTGCCAATTCCACAAGAACAGCCTTAGCGAAAGGCTTCTTGAAGGGAAAGATGTAACTCTGTGAGATGAATTAACAGAACACAGAGCAGTTTCTCAGAAAGCTTCTTTCCAGTTTTGAACGGAAGATATTTCCTTTTTCACCATAGCCTTCTTTGGGCTTCCAAATATCCCTTTGCCAATTCCACAAGAACAGCCTTAGCGAAAGGCTTCTTGAAGGGAAAGATGTAACTCTGTGAGATGAATTAACGGAACACAGAGCAGTTTCTCAGAAAGCTTCTTTCCAGTTTTGAACGGAAGATATTTCCTTTTTCACCATAGCCCTCTATGGGCTTCCAAATATCCCTTTGCCAATTCCACAAGAACAGCCTTAGCGAAAGGCTTCTTGAAGGGAAAGATGTAACTCTGTGAGATGAATTAACAGAACACAGAGCAGTTTCTCAGAAAGCTTCTTTCCAGTTTTGAACGGAAGATATTTCCTTTTTCACCATAGCCCTCTATGGGCTTCCAAATATCCCTTTGCCAATTCCACAAGAACAGCCTTAGCGAAAGGCTTCTTGAAGGGAAAGATGTAACTCTGTGAGATGAATTAACGGAACACAGAGCAGTTTCTCAGAAAGCTTCTTTCCAGTTTTGAACGGAAGATATTTCCTTTTTCACCATAGCCCTCTATGGGCTTCCAAATATCCCTTTGCCAATTCCACAAGAACAGCCTTAGCGAAAGGCTTCTTGAAGGGAAAGATGTAACTCTGTGAGATGAATTAACAGAACACAGAGCAGTTTCTCAGAAAGCTTCTTTCCAGTTTTGAACGGAAGATATTTCCTTTTTCACCATAGCCCTCTATGGGCTTCCAAATATCCCTTTGCCAATTCCACAAGAACAGCCTTAGCGAAAGGCTTCTTGAAGGGAAAGATGTAACTCTGTGAGATGAATTAACAGAACACAGAGCAGTTTCTCAGAAAGCTTCTTTCCAGTTTTGAACGGAAGATATTTCCTTTTTCACCATAGCCCTCTATGGGCTTCCAAATATCCCTTTGCCAATTCCACAAGAACAGCCTTAGCGAAAGGCTTCTTGAAGGGAAAGATGTAACTCTGTGAGATGAATTAACAGAACACAGAGCAGTTTCTCAGAAAGCTTCTTTCCAGTTTTGAACGGAAGATATTTCCTTTTTCACCATAGCCCTCTATGGGCTTCCAAATATCCCTTTGCCAATTCCACAAGAACAGCCTTAGCGAAAGGCTTCTTGAAGGGAAAGATGTAACTCTGTGAGATGAATTAACAGAACACAGAGCAGTTTCTCAGAAAGCTTCTTTCCAGTTTTGAACGGAAGATATTTCCTTTTTCACCATAGCCCTCTATGGGCTTCCAAATATCCCTTTGCCAATTCCACAAGAACAGCCTTAGCGAAAGGCTTCTTGAAGGGAAAGATGTAACTCTGTGAGATGAATTAACAGAACACAGAGTAGTTTCTCAGAAAGCTTCTTTCCAGTTTTGAACGGAAGATATTTCCTTTTTCACCATAGCCCTCTATGGGCTTCCAAATATCCCTTTGCCAATTCCACAAGAACAGCCTTAGCGAAAGGCTTCTTGAAGGGAAAGATGTAACTCTGTGAGATGAAATAACAGAACACAGAGCAGTTTCTCAGAAAGCTTCTTTCCAGTTTTGAACGGAAGATATTTCCTTTTTCACCATAGCCCTCTATGGGCTTCCAAATATCCCTTTGCCAATTCCACAAGAACAGCCTTAGCGAAAGGCTTCTTGAAGGGAAAGATGTAACTCTGTGAGATGAATTAACAGAACACAGAGCAGTTTCTCAGAAAGCTTCTTTCCAGTTTTGAACGGAAGATATTTCCTTTTTCACCATAGCCCTCTATGGGCTTCCAAATATCCCTTTGCCAATTCCACAAGAACAGCCTTAGCGAAAGGCTTCTTGAAGGGAAAGATGTAACTCTGTGAGATGAATTAACAGAACACAGAGCAGTTTCTCAGAAAGCTTCTTTCCAGTTTTGAACGGAAGATATTTCCTTTTTCACCATAGCCCTCTATGGGCTTCCAAATATCCCTTTGCCAATTCCACAAGAACAGCCTTAGCGAAAGGCTTCTTGAAGGGAAAGATGTAACTCTGTGAGATGAATTAACAGAACACAGAGCAGTTTCTCAGAAAGCTTCTTTCCAGTTTTGAACGGAAGATATTTCCTTTTTCACCGTAGCCCTCTATGGGCTTCCAAATATCCCTTTGCCAATTCCACAAGAACAGCCTTAGCGAAAGGCTTCTTGAAGGGAAAGATGTAACTCTGTGAGATGAATTAACAGAACACAGAGCAGTTTCTCAGAAAGCTTCTTTCCAGTTTTGAAGGGAAGATATTTCCTTTTTCACCGTAGCCGTCTATGGGCTTCCAAATATCCCTTTGCCAATTCCACAAGAACAGCCTTAGCGAAAGGCTTCTTGAAGGGAAAGATGTAACTCTGTGAGATGAATTAACAGAACACAGAGCAGTTTCTCAGAAAGCTTCTTTCCAGTTTTGAACGGAAGATATTTCCTTTTTCACCATAGCCCTCTATGGGCTTCCAAATATCCCTTTGCCAATTCCACAAGAACAGCCTTAGCGAAAGGCTTCTTGAAGGGAAAGATGTAACTCTGTGAGATGAATTAACAGAACACAGAGCAGTTTCTCAGAAAGCTTCTTTCCAGTTTTGAACGGAAGATATTTCCTTTTTCACCATAGCCCTCTATGGGCTTCCAAATATCCCTTTGCCAATTCCACAAGAACAGCCTTAGCGAAAGGCTTCTTGAAGGGAAAGATGTAACTCTGTGAGATGAATTAACAGAACACAGAGCAGTTTCTCAGAAAGCTTCTTTCCAGTTTTGAACGGAAGATATTTCCTTTTCCACCATAGCCCTCTATGGGCTTCCAAATATCCCTTTGCCAATTCCACAAGAACAGCCTTAGCGAAAGGCTTCTTGAAGGGAAAGATGTAACTCTGTGAGATGAATTAACAGAACACAGAGCAGTTTCTCAGAAAGCTTCTTTCCAGTTTTGAACGGAAGATATTTCCTTTTTCACCATAGCCCTCTATGGGCTTCCAAATATCCCTTTGCCAATTCCACAAGAACAGCCTTAGCGAAAGGCTTCTTGAAGGGAAAGATGTAACTCTGTGAGATGAATTAACAGAACACAGAGCAGTTTCTCAGAAAGCTTCTTTCCAGTTTTGAACGGAAGATATTTCCTTTTTCACCTTAGCCCTCTATGGGCTTCCAAATATCCCTTTGCCAATTCCACAAGAACAGCCTTAGCGAAAGGCTTCTTGAAGGGAAAGATGTAACTCTGTGAGATGAATTAACAGAACACAGAGCAGTTTCTCAGAAAGCTTCTTTCCAGTTTTGAACGGAAGATATTTCCTTTTTCACCATAGCCCTCTATGGGCTTCCAAATATCCCTTTGCCAATTCCACAAGAACAGCCTTAGCGAAAGGCTTCTTGAAGGGAAAGATGTAACTCTGTGAGATGAATTAACAGAACACAGAGCAGTTTCTCAGAAAGCTTCTTTCCAGTTTTGAACGGAAGATATTTCCTTTTTCACCATAGCCCTCTATGGGCTTCCAAATATCCCTTTGCCAATTCCACAAGAACAGCCTTAGCGAAAGGCTTCTTGAAGGGAAAGATGTAACTCTGTGAGATGAATTAACAGAACACAGAGCAGTTTCTCAGAAAGCTTCTTTCCAGTTTTGAACGGAAGATATTTCCTTTTTCACCATAGCCTTCTTTGGGCTTCCAAATATCCCTTTGCCAATTCCACAAGAACAGCCTTAGCGAAAGGCTTCTTGAAGGGAAAGATGTAACTCTGTGAGATGAATTAACGGAACACAGAGCAGTTTCTCAGAAAGCTTCTTTCCAGTTTTGAACGGAAGATATTTCCTTTTTCACCATAGCCCTCTATGGGCTTCCAAATATCCCTTTGCCAATTCCACAAGAACAGCCTTAGCGAAAGGCTTCTTGAAGGGAAAGATGTAACTCTGTGAGATGAATTAACAGAACACAGAGCAGTTTCTCAGAAAGCTTCTTTCCAGTTTTGAACGGAAGATATTTCCTTTTTCACCATAGCCCTCTATGGGCTTCCAAATATCCCTTTGCCAATTCCACAAGAACAGCCTTAGCGAAAGGCTTCTTGAAGGGAAAGATGTAACTCTGTGAGATGAATTAACGGAACACAGAGCAGTTTCTCAGAAAGCTTCTTTCCAGTTTTGAACGGAAGATATTTCCTTTTTCACCATAGCCCTCTATGGGCTTCCAAATATCCCTTTGCCAATTCCACAAGAACAGCCTTAGCGAAAGGCTTCTTGAAGGGAAAGATGTAACTCTGTGAGATGAATTAACAGAACACAGAGCAGTTTCTCAGAAAGCTTCTTTCCAGTTTTGAACGGAAGATATTTCCTTTTTCACCATAGCCCTCTATGGGCTTCCAAATATCCCTTTGCCAATTCCACAAGAACAGCCTTAGCGAAAGGCTTCTTGAAGGGAAAGATGTAACTCTGTGAGATGAATTAACAGAACACAGAGCAGTTTCTCAGAAAGCTTCTTTCCAGTTTTGAACGGAAGATATTTCCTTTTTCACCATAGCCCTCTATGGGCTTCCAAATATCCCTTTGCCAATTCCACAAGAACAGCCTTAGCGAAAGGCTTCTTGAAGGGAAAGATGTAACTCTGTGAGATGAATTAACAGAAGACAGAGCAGTTTCTCAGAAAGCTTCTTTCCAGTTTTGAACAGAAGATATTTTATTTTTCACCGTAGCCCTCTATGGGCTTCCAAATATCCCTTTGCCAATTCCACAAGAACAGCCTTAGCGAAAGGCTTCTTGAAGGGAAAGATGTAACTCTGTGAGATGAATTAACAGAACACGGAGCAGTTTCTCAGAAAGCTTCTTTCCAGTTTTGAACGGAAGATATTTCCTTTTTCACCTTAGCCCTCTATGGGCTTCCAAATATCCCTTTGCCAATTCCACAAGAACAGCCTTAGCGAAAGGCTTCTTGAAGGGAAAGATGTAACTCTGTGAGATGAATTAACAGAACACAGAGCAGTTTCTCTGAAAGCTTCTTTCCAGTTTTGAACGGAAGATATTTCCTTTTTCACCATAGCCCTGTATGGGCTTCCAAATATCCCTTTGCCAATTCCACAAGAACAGCCTTAGCGAAAGGCTTCTTGAAGGGAAAGATGTAACTCTGTGAGATGAATTAACAGAACACAGAGCAGTTTCTCAGAAAGCTTCTTTCCAGTTTTGAACGGAAGATATTTCCTTTTTCACCATAGCCCTCTATGGGCTTCCAAATATCCCTTTGCCAATTCCACAAGAACAGCCTTAGCGAAAGGCTTCTTGAAGGGAAAGATGTAACTCTGTGAGATGAATTAACAGAACACAGAGCAGTTTCTCTGAAAGCTTCTTTCCAGTTTTGAACGGAAGATATTTCCTTTTTCACCATAGCCCTGTATGGGCTTCCAAATATCCCTTTGCCAATTCCACAAGAACAGCCTTAGCGAAAGGCTTCTTGAAGGGAAAGATGTAACTCTGTGAGATGAATTAACAGAACACAGAGCAGTTTCTCAGAAAGCTTCTTTCCAGTTTTGAACGGAAGATATTTCCTTTTTCACCATAGCCCTCTATGGGCTTCCAAATATCCCTTTGCCAATTCCACAAGAACAGCCTTAGCGAAAGGCTTCTTGAAGGGAAAGATGTAACTCTGTGAGATGAATTAACAGAACACAGAGCAGTTTCTCAGAAAGCTTCTTTCCAGGTTTGAACGGAAGATATTTCCTTTTTCACCGTAGCCCTCTATGGGCTTCCAAATATCCCTTTGCCAATTCCACAAGAACAGCCTTAGCGAAAGGCTTCTTGAAGGGAAAGATGTAACTCTGTGAGATGAATTAACAGAACACAGAGCAGTTTCTCAGAAAGCTTCTTTCCAGTTTTGAACGGAAGATATTTCCTTTTTCACCATAGCCCTCTATGGGCTTCCAAATATCCCTTTGCCAATTCCACAAGAACAGCCTTAGCGAAAGGCTTCTTGAAGGGAAAGATGTAACTCTGTGAGATGAATTAACAGAACACAGAGCAGTTTCTCAGAAAGCTTCTTTCCAGTTTTGAACGGAAGATATTTCCTTTTTCACCATAGCCCTCTATGGGCTTCCAAATATCCCTTTGCCAATTCTACAAGAACAGCCTTAGCGAAAGGCTTCTTGAAGGGAAAGATGTAACTCTGTGAGATGAGTTAACAGAACACAGAGCAGTTTCTCAGAAAGCTTCTTTCCAGTTTTGAACGGAAGATATTTCCTTTTTCACCATAGCCCTCTATGGGCTTCCAAATATCCCTTTGCCAATTCCACAAGAACAGCCTTAGCGAAAGGCTTCTTGAAGGGAAAGATGTAACTCTGTGGGATGAATGAACAGAACACAGAGCAGTTTCTCAGAAAGCTTCTTTCCAGTTTTGAACGGAAGATATTTCCTTTTTCACCATAGCCCTCTATGGGCTTCCAAATATCCCTTTGCCAATTCCACAAGAACAGCCTTGGCGAAAGGCTTCTTGAAGGGAAAGATGTAACTCTGTGAGATGAATTAACAGAACACAGAGCACTTTCTCAGAAAGCTTCTTTCCAGTTTTGAACGGAAGATATTTCCTTTTTCACCATAGCCCTCTATGGGCTTCCAAATATCCCTTTGCCAATTCCACAAGAACAGCCTTAGCGAAAGGCTTCTTGAAGGGAAAGATGTAACTCTGTGAGATGAATGAACAGAACACAGAGCAGTTTCTCAGAAAGCTTCTTTCCAGTTTTGAACGGAAGATATTTCCTTTTTCACCATAGCCCTCTATGGGCTTCCAAATATCCCTTTGCCAATTCCACAAGAACAGCCTTAGCGAAAGGCTTCTTGAAGGGAAAGATGTAACTCTGTGAGATGAATTAACAGAACACAGAGCAGTTTCTCAGAAAGCTTCTTTCCAGTTTTGAACGGAAGATATTTCCTTTTTCACCATAGCCCTCTATGGGCTTCCAAATATCCCTTTGCCAATTCCACAAGAACAGCCTTAGCGAAAGGCTTCTTGAAGGGAAAGATGTAACTCTGTGAGATGAATTAACAGAACACAGAGCAGTTTCTCAGAAAGCTTCTTTCCAGTTTTGAACGGAAGATATTTCCTTTTTCACCATAGCCCTCTATGGGCTTCCAAATATCCCTTTGCCAATTCCACAAGAACAGCGTTAGCGAAAGGCTTCTTGAAGGGAAAGATGTAACTCTGTGAGATGAATTAACAGAACACAGAGCAGTTTCTCAGAAAGCTTCTTTCCAGTTTTGAATGGAAGATATTTCCTTTTTCACCAAAGCCCTCTATGGGTTTCCAAATATCCCTTTGCCAATTCCACAAGAACAGCCTTAGCGAAAGGCTTCTTGAAGGGAAAGATGTAACTCTGTGAGATGAATTAACAGAACACAGAGCAGTTTCTCAGAAAGCTTCTTTCCAGTTTTGAACGGAAGATATTTCCTTTTTCACCATAGCCCTCTATCGGCTTCCAAATATCCCTTTGCCAATTCCACAAGAACAGCCTTAGCGAAAGGCTTCTTGAAGGGAAAGATGTAACTCTGTGAGATGAATTAACAGAACACAGAGCAGTTTCTCAGAAAGCTTCTTTCCAGTTTTGAACGGAAGATATTTCCTTTTTCACCGTAGCCCTCTATGGGCTTCGAAATATCCCTTTGCCAATTCCACAAGAACAGCCTTAGCGAAAGGCTTCTTGAAGGGAAAGATGTAACTCTGAGATGAATTAACAGAACACAGAGCAGTTTCTCAGAAAGCTTCTTTCCAGTTTTGAACGGAAGATATTTCCTTTTTCACCATAGCCCTCTATGGGCTTCCAAATATCCCTTTGCCAATTCCACAAGAACAGCCTTAGCGAAAGGCTTCTTGAAGGGAAAGATGTAACTCTGTGAGATGAATTAACAGAACACAGAGCAGTTTCTCAGAAAGCTTCTTTCCAGTTTTGAACGGAAGATATTTCCTTTTTCACCATAGCCCTGTATGGGCTTCCAAATATCCCTTTGCCAATTCCACAAGAACAGCCTTAGCGAAAGGCTTCTTGAAGGGAAAGATGTAACTCTGTGAGATGAATTAACAGAACACAGAGCAGTTTCTCAGAAAGCTTCTTTCCAGTTTTGAACGGAAGATATTTCCTTTTTCACCATAGCCCTCTATGGGCTTCCAAATATCCCTTTGCCAATTCCACAAGAACAGCCTTAGCGAAAGGCTTCTTGAAGGGAAAGATGTAACTCTGTGAGATGAATTAACAGAACACAGAGCAGTTTCTCAGAAAGCTTCTTTCCAGTTTTGAACGGAAGATATTTTATTTTTCACCGTAGCCCTCTATGGGCTTCCAAATATCCCTTTGCCAATTCCACAAGAACAGCCTTAGCGAAAGGCTTCTTGAAGGGAAAGATGTAACTCTGTGAGATGAATTAACAGAACACAGAGCAGTTTCTCAGAAAGTTTCTTTCCAGTTTTGAACGGAAGATATTTCCTTTTTCACCTTAGCCCTCTATGGGCTTCCAAATATCCCTTTGCCAATTCCACAAGAACAGCCTTAGCGAAAGGCTTCTTGAAGGGAAAGATGTAACTCTGTGAGATGAATTAACAGAACACAGAGCAGTTTCTCAGAAAGCTTCTTTCCAGTTTTGAACGGAAGATATTTTATTTTTCACCGTAGCCCTCTATGGGCTTCCAAATATCCCTTTGCCAATTCCACAAGAACAGCCTTAGCGAAAGGCTTCTTGAAGGGAAAGATGTAACTCTGTGAGATGAATTAACAGAACACAGAGCAGTTTCTCAGAAAGCTTCTTTCCAGTTTTGAACGGAAGATATTTCCTTTTTCACCTTAGCCCTCTATGGGCTTCCAAATATCCCTTTGCCAATTCCACAAGAACAGCCTTAGCGAAAGGCTTCTTGAAGGGAAAGATGTAACTCGGTGAGATGAATTAACAGAACACAGAGCAGTTTCTCAGAAAGCTTCTTTCCAGTTTTGAACGGAAGATATTTCCTTTTTCACCATAGTCCTCTATGGGCTTCCAAATATACCTTTGCCAATTCCACAAGAACAGCCTAAGAGAAAGGCTTCTTGAAGGGAAAGATGTAACTCTGTGAGATGAATTAACAGAACACAGAGCAGTTTCTCAGAAAGCTTCTTTCCAGTTTTGAACGGAAGATATTTCCTTTTTCACCATAGCCCTCTATGGGCTTCCTAATATCCCTTTGCCAATTCCACAAGAACAGCCTTAGCGAAAGGCTTCTTGAAGGGAAAGATGTAACTCTGTGAGATGAATTAACAGAACACAGAGCAGTTTCTCAGAAAGCTTCTTTCCAGTTTTGAACGGAAGATATTTCCTTTTTCACCATAGCCCTCTATGGGCTTCCAAATATCCCTTTGCCAATTCCACAAGAACAGCCTTAGCGAAAAGCTTCTTGAAGGGAAAGATGTAACTCTGTGAGATGAATTAACAGAACACAGAGCAGTTTCTCAGAAAGCTTCTTTCCAGTTTTGAACGGAAGATATTTCCTTTTTCACCATAGCCCTCTATGGGCTTCCAAATATCCCTTTGCCAATTCCACAAGAACAGCCTTAGCGAAAGGCTTCTTGAAGGGAAAGATGTAACTCTGTGAGATGAATTAACAGAACACAGAGCAGTTTCTCAGAAAGCTTCTTTCCAGTTTTGAACGGAAGATATTTCCTTTTTCACCATAGTCCTCTATGGGCTTCCAAATATCCCTTTGCCAATTCCACAAGAACAGCCTTAGCGAAAGGCTTCTTGAAGGGAAAGATGTAACTCTGTGAGATGAATTAACAGAACACAGAGCAGTTTCTCAGAAAGCTTCTTTCCAGTTTTGAACGGAAGATATTTCCTTTTTCACCATAGCCCTCTATGGGCTTCCAAATATCCCTTTGCCATTTCCACAAGAACAGCCTTAGCGAAAGGCTTCTTGAAGGGAAAGATGTAACTCTGTGAGATGAATTAACAGAACACAGAGCAGTTTCTCAGAAAGCTTCTTTCCGGTTTTGAACGGAAGATATTTCCTTTTTCACCATAGCCCTCTATGGGCTTCCAAATATCCCTTTGCCAATTCCACAAGAACAGCCTTAGCGAAAGGCTTCTTGAAGGGAAAGATGTAACTCTGTGAGATGAATTAACAGAACACAGAGCAGTTTCTCAGAAAGCTTCTTTCCAGTTTTGAACGGAAGATATTTCCTTTTTCACCATAGCCCTCTATGGGCTTCCAAATATCCCTTTGCCAATTCCACAAGAACAGACTTAGCGAAAGGCTTCTTGAAGGGAAAGATGTAACTCTGTGAGATGAATTAACAGAACACAGAGCAGTTTCTCAGAAAGCTTCTTTCCAGTTTTGAACGGAAGATATTTCCTTTTTCACCATAGCCCTCTATGGGCTTCCAAATATCCCTTTGCCAATTCCACAAGAACAGCCTTAGCGAAAGGCTTCTTGAAGGGAAAGATGTAACTCTGTGAGATGAATTAACAGAACACAGAGCAGTTTCTCAGAAAGCTTCTTTCCAGTTTTGAACGGAAGATATTTCCTTTTTCACCATAGCCCTCTATGGGCTTCCAAATATCCCTTTGCCAATTCTACAAGAACAGCCTTAGCGAAAGGCTTCTTGAAGGGAAAGATGTAACTCTGTGAGATGAATTAACAGAACACAGAGCAGTTTCTCAGAAAGCTTCTTTCCAGTTTTGAACGGAAGATATTTCCTTTTTCACCATAGCCCTCTATGGGCTTCCAAATATCCCTTTGCCAATTCCACAAGAACAGCCTTAGCGAAAGGCTTCTTGAAGGGAAAGATGTAACTCTGTGGGATGAATGAACAGAACACAGAGCAGTTTCTCAGAAAGCTTCTTTCCAGTTTTGAACGGAAGATATTTCCTTTTTCACCATAGCCCTCTATGGGCTTCCAAATATCCCTTTGCCAATTCCACAAGAACAGCCTTGGCGAAAGGCTTCTTGAAGGGAAAGATGTAACTCTGTGAGATGAATTAACAGAACACAGAGCACTTTCTCAGAAAGCTTCTTTCCAGTTTTGAACGGAAGATATTTCCTTTTTCACCATAGCCCTCTATGGGCTTCCAAATATCCCTTTGCCAATTCCACAAGAACAGCCTTAGCGAAAGGCTTCTTGAAGGGAAAGATGTAACTCTGTGAGATGAATTAACAGAACACAGAGCAGTTTCTCAGAAAGCTTCTTTCCAGTTTTGAACGGAAGATATTTCCTTTTTCACCATAGCCCTCTATGGGCTTCCAAATATCCCTTTGCCAATTCCACAAGAACAGCCTTAGCGAAAGGCTTCTTGAAGGGAAAGATGTAACTCTGTGAGATGAATTAACAGAACACAGAGCAGTTTCTCAGAAAGCTTCTTTCCAGTTTTGAACGGAAGATATTTCCTTTTTCACCATAGCCCTCTATGGGCTTCCAAATATCCCTTTGCCAATTCCACAAGAACAGCCTTAGCGAAAGGCTTCTTGAAGGGAAAGATGTAACTCTGTGAGATGAATTAACAGAACACAGAGCAGTTTCTCAGAAAGCTTCTTTCCAGTTTTGAACGGAAGATATTTCCGTTTTCACCATAGCCCTCTATGGGCTTCCAAATATCCCTTTGCCAATTCCACAAGAACAGCCTTAGCGAAAGGCTTCTTGAAGGGAAAGATGTAACTCTGTGAGATGAATTAACAGAACACAGAGCAGTTTCTCAGAAAGCTTCTTTCCAGTTTTGAATGGAAGATATTTCCTTTTTCACCAAAGCCCTCTAAGGGTTTCCAAATATCCCTTTGCCAATTCCACAAGAACAGCCTTAGCGAAAGGCTTCTTGAAGGGAAAGATGTAACTCTGTGAGATGAATTAACAGAACACAGAGCAGTTTCTCAGAAAGCTTCTTTCCAGTTTTGAACGGAAGATATTTCCTTTTTCACCATAGCCCTCTATGGGCTTCCAAATATCCCTTTGCCAATTCCACAAGAACAGCCTTAGCGAAAGGCTTCTTGAAGGGAAAGATGTAACTCTGTGAGATGAATTAACAGAACACAGAGCAGTTTCTCAGAAAGCTTCTTTCCAGTTTTGAACGGAAGATATTTCCTTTTTCACCGTAGCCCTCTATGGGCTTCCAAATATCCCTTTGCCAATTCCACAAGAACAGCCTTAGCGAAAGGCTTCTTGAAGGGAAAGATGTAACTCTGAGATGAATTAACAGAACACAGAGCAGTTTCTCAGAAAGCTTCTTTCCAGTTTTGAACGGAAGATATTTCCTTTTTCACCATAGCCCTCTATGGGCTTCCAAATATCCCTTTGCCAATTCCACAAGAACAGCCTTAGCGAAAGGCTTCTTGAAGGGAAAGATGTAACTCTGTGAGATGAATTAACAGAACACAGAGCAGTTTCTCAGAAAGCTTCTTTCCAGTTTTGAACGGAAGATATTTCCTTTTTCACCATAGCCCTCTATGGGCTTCCAAATATCCCTTTGCCAATTCCACAAGAACAGCCTTAGCGAAAGGCTTCTTGAAGGGAAAGATGTAACTCTGTGAGATGAATTAACAGAACACAGAGCAGTTTCTCAGAAAGCTTCTTTCCAGTTTTGAACGGAAGATATTTCCTTTTTCACCATAGCCCTCTATGGGCTTCCAAATATCCCTTTGCCAATTCCACAAGAACAGCCTTAGCGAAAGGCTTCTTGAAGGGAAAGATGTAACTCTGTGAGATGAATTAACAGAACACAGAGCAGTTTCTCAGAAAGCTTCTTTCCAGTTTTGAACGGAAGATATTTTATTTTTCACCGTAGCCCTCTATGGGCTTCCAAATATCCCTTTGCCAATTCCACAAGAACAGCCTTAGCGAAAGGCTTCTTGAAGGGAAAGATGTAACTCTGTGAGATGAATTAACAGAACACAGAGCAGTTTCTCAGAAAGCTTCTTTCCAGTTTTGAACGGAAGATATTTCCTTTTTCACCTTAGCCCTCTATGGGCTTCCAAATATCCCTTTGCCAATTCCACAAGAACAGCCTTAGCGAAAGGCTTCTTGAAGGGAAAGATGTAACTCGGTGAGATGAATTAACAGAACACAGAGCAGTTTCTCAGAAAGCTTCTTTCCAGTTTTGAACGGAAGATATTTCCTTTTTCACCATAGTCCTCTATGGGCTTCCAAATATACCTTTGCCAATTCCACAAGAACAGCCTAAGAGAAAGGCTTCTTGAAGGGAAAGATGTAACTCTGTGAGATGAATTAACAGAACACAGAGCAGTTTCTCAGAAAGCTTCTTTCCAGTTTTGAACGGAAGATATTTCCTTTTTCACCATAGCCCTCTATGGGCTTCCTAATATCCCTTTGCCAATTCCACAAGAACAGCCTTAGCGAAAGGCTTCTTGAAGGGAAAGATGTAACTCTGTGAGATGAATTAACAGAACACAGAGCAGTTTCTCAGAAAGCTTCTTTCCAGTTTTGAACGGAAGATATTTCCTTTTTCACCATAGCCCTCTATGGGCTTCCAAATATCCCTTTGCCAATTCCACAAGAACAGCCTTAGCGAAAGGCTTCTTGAAGGGAAAGATGTAACTCTGTGAGATGAATTAACAGAACACAGAGCAGTTTCTCAGAAAGCTTCTTTCCAGTTTTGAACGGAAGATATTTCCTTTTTCACCATAGCCCTCTATGGGCTTCCAAATATCCCTTTGCCAATTCCACAAGAACAGCCTTAGCGAAAGGCTTCTTGAAGGGAAAGATGTAACTCTGTGAGATGAATTAACAGAACACAGAGCAGTTTCTCAGAAAGCTTCTTTCCAGTTTTGAACGGAAGATATTTCCTTTTTCACCATAGTCCTCTATGGGCTTCCAAATATCCCTTTGCCAATTCCACAAGAACAGCCTTAGCGAAAGGCTTCTTGAAGGGAAAGATGTAACTCTGTGAGATGAATTAACAGAACACAGAGCAGTTTCTCAGAAAGCTTCTTTCCAGTTTTGAACGGAAGATATTTCCTTTTTCACCATAGTCCTCTATGGGCTTCCAAATATCCCTTTGCCAATTCCACAAGAACAGCCTTAGCGAAAGGCTTCTTGAAGGGAAAGATGTAACTCTGTGAGATGAATTAACAGAACACAGAGCAGTTTCTCAGAAAGCTTCTTTCCAGTTTTGAACAGAAGATATTTCCTTTTTCACCATAGCCCTCTATGGGCTTCCAAATATCCCTTTGCCATTTCCACAAGAACAGCCTTAGCGAAAGGCTTCTTGAAGGGAAAGATGTAACTCTGTGAGATGAATTAACAGAACACAGAGCAGTTTCTCAGAAAGCTTCTTTCCGGTTTTGAACGGAAGATATTTCCTTTTTCACCGTAGCCCTCTATGGGCTTCCAAATATCCCTTTGCCAATTCCACAAGAACAGCCTTAGCGAAAGGCTTCTTGAAGGGAAAGATGTAACTCTGTGAGATGAATTAACAGAACACAGAGCAGTTTCTCAGAAAGCTTCTTTCCAGTTTTGAACGGAAGATATTTCCTTCTTCACCATAGCCCTCTATGGGCTTCCAAATATCCCTTTGCCAATTCCACAAGAACAGCCTTAGCGAAAGGCTTCTTGAAGGGAAAGATGTAACTCTGTGAGATGAATTAACAGAACACAGAGCAGTTTCTCAGAAAGCTTCTTTCCAGTTTTGAACGGAAGATATTTCCTTTTTCACCATAGCCCTCTATGGGCTTCCAAATATCCCTTTGCCAATTCCACAAGAACAGCCTTAGCGAAAGGCTTCTTGAAGGGAAAGATGTAACTCTGTGAGATGAATTAACAGAACACAGAGCAGTTTCTCAGAAAGCTTCTTTCCAGTTTTGAACGGAAGATATTTCCTTTTTCACCATAGCCCTCTATGGGCTTCCAAATATCCCTTTGCCAATTCCACAAGAACAGCCTTAGCGAAAGGCTTCTTGAAGGGAAAGATGTAACTCTGTGAGATGAATTAACAGAACACAGAGCAGTTTCTCAGAAAGCTTCTTTCCAGTTTTGAACGGAAGATATTTCCTTTTTCACCATAGCCCTCTATGGGCTTCCAAATATCCCTTTTCCAATTCCACAAGAACAGCCTTAGCGAAAGGCTTCTTGAGGGAAAGATGTAACTCTGTGAGATGAATTAACAGAACACAGAGCAGTTTCTCAGAAAGCTTCTTTCCAGTTTTGAACGGAAGATATTTCCTTTTTCACCATAGCCCTCTATGGGCTTCCAAATATCCCTTTTCCAATTCCACAAGAACAGCCTTAGCGAAAGGCTTCTTGAAGGGAAAGATGTAACTCTGTGAGATGAATTAACAGAACACAGAGCAGTTTCTCAGAAAGCTTCTTTCCAGTTTTGAACGGAAGATATTTCCTTTTTCACCATAGCCCTCTATGGGCTTCCAAATATCCCTTTGCCAATTCCACAAGAACAGCCTTAGCGAAAGGCTTCTTGAAGGGAAAGATGTAACTCTGTGAGATGAATTAACAGAACACAGAGCAGTTTCTCAGAAAGCTTCTTTCCAGTTTTGAACGGAAGATATTTCCTTTTTCACCATAGCCCTCTATGGGCTTCCAAATATCCCTTTGCCAATTCCACAAGAACAGCCTTAGCGAAAGGCTTCGTGAAGGGAAAGATGTAACTCTGTGAGGTGAATTAACAGAACACAGAGCAGTTTCTCAGAAAGCTTCTTTCCAGTTTTGAACGGAAGATATTTCCTTTTTCACCATAGCCCTCTATGGGCTTCCAAATATCCCTTTGCCAATTCCACAAGAACAGCCTTAGCGAAAGGCTTCTTGAAGGGAAAGATGTAACTCTGTGAGATGAATTAACAGAACACAGAGCAGTTTCTCAGAAAGCTTCTTTCCAGTTTTGAACGGAAGATATTTCCTTGTTCACCATAGCCCTCTATGGGCTTCCAAATATCCCTTTGCCAATTCCACAAGAACAGCCTTAGCGAAAGGCTTCTTGAAGGGAAAGATGTAACTCTGTGAGATGAATTAACAGAACACAGAGCAGTTTCTCAGAAAGCTTCTTTCCAGTTTTGAACGGAAGATATTTCCTTTTTCACCATAGCCCTCTATGGGCATCCAAATATCCCTTTGCCAATTCCACAAGAACAGCCTTAGCGAAAGGCTTCTTGAAGGGAAAGATGTAACTCTGTGAGATGAATTAACAGAACACAGAGCAGTTTCTCAGAAAGCTTCTTTCCAGTTTTGAACGGAAGATATTTCCTTTTTCACCATAGCCCTCTATGGGCTTCCAAATATCCCTTTGCCAATTCCACAAGAACAGCCTTAGCGAAAGGCTTCTTGAAGGGAAAGATGTAACTCTGTGAGATGAATTAACAGAACACAGAGCAGTTTCTCAGAAAGCTTCTTTCCAGTTTTGAACGGAAGATATTTCCTTTTTCACCATAGCCCTCTATGGGCTTCCAAATATCCCTTTGCCAATTCCACAAGAACAGCCTTAGCGAAAGGCTTCTTGAAGGGAAAGATGTAACTCTGTGAGATGAATTAACAGAACACAGAGCAGTTTCTCAGAAAGCTTCTTTCCAGTTTTGAACGGAAGATATTTCCTTTTTCACCATAGCCCTCTATGGGCTTCCAAATATCCCTTTGCCAATTCCACAAGAACAGCCTTAGCGAAAGGCTTCTTGAAGGGAAAGATGTAACTCTGTGAGATGAATTAACAGAACACAGAGCAGTTTCTCAGAAAGCTTCTTTCCAGTTTTGAACGGAAGATATTTCCTTTTTCACCATAGCCCTCTATGGGCTTCCAAATATCCCTTTGCCAATTCCACAAGAACAGCCTTAGCGAAAGGCTTCTTGAAGGGAAAGATGTAACTCTGTGAGATGAATTAACAGAACACAGAGCAGTTTCTCAGAAAGCTTCTTTCCAGTTTTGAACGGAAGATATTTTATTTTTCACCGTAGCCCTCTATGGGCTTCCAAATATCCCTTTGCCAATTCCACAAGAACAGCCTTAGCGAAAGGCTTCTTGAAGGGAAAGATGTAACTCTGTGAGATGAATTAACAGAACACAGAGCAGTTTCTCAGAAAGCTTCTTTCCAGTTTTGAACGGAAGATATTTCCTTTTTCACCTTAGCCCTCTATGGGCTTCCAAATATCCCTTTGCCAATTCCACAAGAACAGCCTTAGCGAAAGGCTTCTTGAAGGGAAAGATGTAACTCGGTGAGATAAATTAACAGAACACAGAGCAGTTTCTCAGAAAGCTTCTTTCCAGTTTTGAACGGAAGATATTTCCTTTTTCACCATAGTCCTCTATGGGCTTCCAAATATACCTTTGCCAATTCCACAAGAACAGCCTAAGAGAAAGGCTTCTTGAAGGGAAAGATGTAACTCTGTGAGATGAATTAACAGAACACAGAGCAGTTTCTCAGAAAGCTTCTTTCCAGTTTTGAACGGAAGATATTTCCTTTTTCACCATAGCCCTCTATGGGCTTCCTAATATCCCTTTGCCAATTCCACAAGAACAGCCTTAGCGAAAGGCTTCTTGAAGGGAAAGATGTAACTCTGTGAGATGAATTAACAGAACACAGAGCAGTTTCTCAGAAAGCTTCTTTCCAGTTTTGAACGGAAGATATTTCCTTTTTCACCATAGCCCTCTATGGGCTTCCAAATATCCCTTTGCCAATTCCACAAGAACAGCCTTAGCGAAAGGCTTCTTGAAGGGAAAGATGTAACTCTGTGAGATGAATTAACAGAACACAGAGCAGTTTCTCAGAAAGCTTCTTTCCAGTTTTGAACGGAAGATATTTCCTTTTTCACCATAGCCCTCTATGGGCTTCCAAATATCCCTTTGCCAATTCCACAAGAACAGCCTTAGCGAAAGGCTTCTTGAAGGGAAAGATGTAACTCTGTGAGATGAATTAACAGAACACAGAGCAGTTTCTCAGAAAGCTTCTTTCCAGTTTTGAACGGAAGATATTTCCTTTTTCACCATAGTCCTCTATGGGCTTCCAAATATCCCTTTGCCAATTCCACAAGAACAGCCTTAGCGAAAGGCTTCTTGAAGGGAAAGATGTAACTCTGTGAGATGAATTAACAGAACACAGAGCAGTTTCTCAGAAAGCTTCTTTCCAGTTTTGAACGGAAGATATTTCCTTTTTCACCATAGCCCTCTATGGGCTTCCAAATATCCCTTTGCCATTTCCACAAGAACAGCCTTAGCGAAAGGCTTCTTGAAGGGAAAGATGTAACTCTGTGAGATGAATTAACAGAACACAGAGCAGTTTCTCAGAAAGCTTCTTTCCGGTTTTGAACGGAAGATATTTCCTTTTTCACCGTAGCCCTCTATGGGCTTCCAAATATCCCTTTGCCAATTCCACAAGAACAGCCTTAGCGAAAGGCTTCTTGAAGGGAAAGATGTAACTCTGTGAGATGAATTAACAGAACACAGAGCAGTTTCTCAGAAAGCTTCTTTCCAGTTTTGAACGGAAGATATTTCCTTTTTCACCATAGCCCTCTATGGGCTTCCAAATATCCCTTTGCCAATTCCACAAGAACAGCCTTAGCGAAAGGCTTCTTGAAGGGAAAGATGTAACTCTGTGAGATGAATTAACAGAACACAGAGCAGTTTCTCAGAAAGCTTCTTTCCAGTTTTGAACGGAAGATATTTCCTTTTTCACCATAGCCCTCTATGGGCTTCCAAATATCCCTTTGCCAATTCCACAAGAACAGCCTTAGCGAAAGGCTTCTTGAAGGGAAAGATGTAACTCTGTGAGATGAATTAACAGAACACAGAGCAGTTTCTCAGAAAGCTTCTTTCCAGTTTTGAACGGAAGATATTTCCTTTTTCACCATAGCCCTCTATGGGCTTCCAAATATCCCTTTGCCAATTCCACAAGAACAGCCTTAGCGAAAGGCTTCTTGAAGGGAAAGATGTAACTCTGTGAGATGAATTAACAGAACACAGAGCAGTTTCTCAGAAAGCTTCTTTCCAGTTTTGAACGGAAGATATTTCCTTTTTCACCATAGCCCTCTATGGGCTTCCAAATATCCCTTTTCCAATTCCACAAGAACAGCCTTAGCGAAAGGCTTCTTGAAGGGAAAGATGTAACTCTGTGAGATGAATTAACAGAACACAGAGCAGTTTCTCAGAAAGCTTCTTTCCAGTTTTGAACGGAAGATATTTCCTTTTTCACCATAGTCCTCTATGGGCTTCCAAATATCCCTTTGCCAATTCCACAAGAACAGCCTTAGCGAAAGGCTTCTTGAAGGGAAAGATGTAACTCTGTGAGATGAATTAACAGAACACAGAGCAGTTTCTCAGAAAGCTTCTTTCCAGTTTTGAACGGAAGATATTTCCTTTTTCACCATAGCCCTCTATGGGCTTCCAAATATCCCTTTGCCATTTCCACAAGAACAGCCTTAGCGAAAGGCTTCTTGAAGGGAAAGATGTAACTCTGTGAGATGAATTAACAGAACACAGAGCAGTTTCTCAGAAAGCTTCTTTCCGGTTTTGAACGGAAGATATTTCCTTTTTCACCGTAGCCCTCTATGGGCTTCCAAATATCCCTTTGCCAATTCCACAAGAACAGCCTTAGCGAAAGGCTTCTTGAAGGGAAAGATGTAACTCTGTGAGATGAATTAACAGAACACAGAGCAGTTTCTCAGAAAGCTTCTTTCCAGTTTTGAACGGAAGATATTTCCTTTTTCACCATAGCCCTCTATGGGCTTCCAAATATCCCTTTGCCAATTCCACAAGAACAGCCTTAGCGAAAGGCTTCTTGAAGGGAAAGATGTAACTCTGTGAGATGAATTAACAGAACACAGAGCAGTTTCTCAGAAAGCTTCTTTCCAGTTTTGAACGGAAGATATTTCCTTTTTCACCATAGCCCTCTATGGGCTTCCAAATATCCCTTTGCCAATTCCACAAGAACAGCCTTAGCGAAAGGCTTCTTGAAGGGAAAGATGTAACTCTGTGAGATGAATTAACAGAACACAGAGCAGTTTCTCAGAAAGCTTCTTTCCAGTTTTGAACGGAAGATATTTCCTTTTTCACCATAGCCCTCTATGGGCTTCCAAATATCCCTTTGCCAATTCCACAAGAACAGCCTTAGCGAAAGGCTTCTTGAAGGGAAAGATGTAACTCTGTGAGATGAATTAACAGAACACAGAGCAGTTTCTCAGAAAGCTTCTTTCCAGTTTTGAACGGAAGATATTTCCTTTTTCACCATAGCCCTCTATGGGCTTCCAAATATCCCTTTTCCAATTCCACAAGAACAGCCTTAGCGAAAGGCTTCTTGAGGGAAAGATGTAACTCTGTGAGATGAATTAACAGAACACAGAGCAGTTTCTCAGAAAGCTTCTTTCCAGTTTTGAACGGAAGATATTTCCTTTTTCACCATAGCCCTCTATGGGCTTCCAAATATCCCTTTTCCAATTCCACAAGAACAGCCTT
Organism: Chlorocebus sabaeus; assembly: GCF_047675955.1. Classification (NCBI taxonomy): domain Eukaryota; kingdom Metazoa; phylum Chordata; class Mammalia; order Primates; family Cercopithecidae; genus Chlorocebus; species Chlorocebus sabaeus. Next base: position 148,410 of record NW_027327782.1, on the reverse strand, counting down.
AGCGAAAGGCTTCTTGAAGGGAAAGATGTAACTCTGTGAGATGAATTAACAGAACACAGAGCAGTTTCTCAGAAAGCTTCTTTCCAGTTTTGAACGGAAGATATTTCCTTTTTCACCATAGCCCTCTATGGGCTTCCAAATATCCCTTTGCCAATTCCACAAGAACAGCCTTAGCGAAAGGCTTCTTGAAGGGAAAGATGTAACTCTGTGAGATGAATTAACAGAACACAGAGCAGTTTCTCAGAAAGCTTCTTTCCAGTTTTGAACGGAAGAGATTTCCTTTTTCACCATAGCCCTCTATGGGCTTCCAAATATCCCTTTGCCAATTCCACAAGAACAGCCTTAGCGAAAGGCTTCTTGAAGGGAAAGATGTAACTCTGTGAGATGAATTAACAGAACACAGAGCAGTTTCTCAGAAAGCTTCTTTCCAGTTTTGAACGGAAGATATTTCCTTTTTCACCATAGCCCTCTATGGGCTTCCAAATATCCCTTTGCCAACTCCACAAGAACAGCCTTAGCGAAAGGCTTCTTGAAGGGAAAGATGTAACTCTGTGAGATGAATTAACAGAACACAGAGCAGTTTCTCAGAAAGCTTCTTTCCAGTTTTGAACGGAAGATATTTCCTTTTTCACCATAGCCCTCTATGGGCTTCCAAATATCCCTTTGCCAATTCCACAAGAACAGCCTTAGCGAAAGGCTTCTTGAAGGGAAAGATGTAACTCTGTGAGATGAATTAACAGAACACAGAGCAGTTTCTCAGAAAGCTTCTTTCCAGTTTTGAACGGAAGATATTTCCTTTTTCACCATAGCCCTCTATGGGCTTCCAAATATCCCTTTGCCAATTCCACAAGAACAGCCTTAGCGAAAGGCTTCTTGAAGGGAAAGATGTAACTCTGTGAGATGAATTAACAGAACACAGAGCAGTTTCTCAGAAAGCTTCTTTCCAGTTTTGAACGGAAGATATTTCCTTTTTCACCATAGCCCTCTATGGGCTTCCAAATATCCCTTTGCCAATTCCACAAGAACAGCCTTAGCGAAAGGCTTCTTGAAGGGAAAGATGTAACTCTGTGAGATGAATTAACAGAACACAGAGCAGTTTCTCAGAAAGCTTCTTTCCAGTTTTGAACGGAAGATATTTCCTTTTTCACCATAGCCCTCTATGGGCTTCCAAATATCCCTTTGCCAATTCCACAAGAACAGCCTTAGCGAAAGGCTTCTTGAAGGGAAAGATGTAACTCTGTGAGATGAATTAACAGAACACAGAGCAGTTTCTCAGAAAGCTTCTTTCCAGTTTTGAACGGAAGATATTTTATTTTTCACCGTAGCCCTCTATGGGCTTCCAAATATCCCTTTGCCAATTCCACAAGAACAGCCTTAGCGAAAGGCTTCTTGAAGGGAAAGATGTAACTCTGTGAGATGAATTAACAGAACACAGAGCAGTTTCTCAGAAAGCTTCTTTCCAGTTTTGAACGGAAGATATTTCCTTTTTCACCTTAGCCCTCTATGGGCTTCCAAATATCCCTTTGCCAATTCCACAAGAACAGCCTTAGCGAAAGGCTTCTTGAAGGGAAAGATGTAACTCGGTGAGATGAATTAACAGAACACAGAGCAGTTTCTCAGAAAGCTTCTTTCCAGTTTTGAACGGAAGATATTTCCTTTTTCACCATAGTCCTCTATGGGCTTCCAAATATACCTTTTCCAATTCCACAAGAACAGCCTAAGAGAAAGGCTTCTTGAAGGGAAAGATGTAACTCTGTGAGATGAATTAACAGAACACAGAGCAGTTTCTCAGAAAGCTTCTTTCCAGTTTTGAACGGAAGATATTTCCTTTTTCACCATAGCCCTCTATGGGCTTCCTAATATCCCTTTGCCAATTCCACAAGAACAGCCTTAGCGAAAGGCTTCTTGAAGGGAAAGATGTAACTCTGTGAGATGAATTAACAGAACACAGAGCAGTTTCTCAGAAAGCTTCTTTCCAGTTTTGAACGGAAGATATTTCCTTTTTCACCATAGCCCTCTATGGGCTTCCAAATATCCCTTTGCCAATTCCACAAGAACAGCCTTAGCGAAAGGCTTCTTGAAGGGAAAGATGTAACTCTGTGAGATGAATTAACAGAACACAGAGCAGTTTCTCAGAAAGCTTCTTTCCAGTTTTGAACGGAAGATATTTCCTTTTTCACCATAGCCCTCTATGGGCTTCCAAATATCCCTTTGCCAATTCCACAAGAACAGCCTTAGCGAAAGGCTTCTTGAAGGGAAAGATGTAACTCTGTGAGATGAATTAACAGAACACAGAGCAGTTTCTCAGAAAGCTTCTTTCCAGTTTTGAACGGAAGATATTTCCTTTTTCACCATAGTCCTCTATGGGCTTCCAAATATCCCTTTGCCAATTCCACAAGAACAGCCTTAGCGAAAGGCTTCTTGAAGGGAAAGATGTAACTCTGTGAGATGAATTAACAGAACACAGAGCAGTTTCTCAGAAAGCTTCTTTCCAGTTTTGAACGGAAGATATTTCCTTTTTCACCATAGCCCTCTATGGGCTTCCAAATATCCCTTTGCCATTTCCACAAGAACAGCCTTAGCGAAAGGCTTCTTGAAGGGAAAGATGTAACTCTGTGAGATGAATTAACAGAACACAGAGCAGTTTCTCAGAAAGCTTCTTTCCGGTTTTGAACGGAAGATATTTCCTTTTTCACCGTAGCCCTCTATGGGCTTCCAAATATCCCTTTGCCAATTCCACAAGAACAGCCTTAGCGAAAGGCTTCTTGAAGGGAAAGATGTAACTCTGTGAGATGAATTAACAGAACACAGAGCAGTTTCTCAGAAAGCTTCTTTCCAGTTTTGAACGGAAGATATTTCCTTTTTCACCATAGCCCTCTATGGGCTTCCAAATATCCCTTTGCCAATTCCACAAGAACAGCCTTAGCGAAAGGCTTCTTGAAGGGAAAGATGTAACACTGTGAGATGAATTAACAGAACACAGAGCAGTTTCTCAGAAAGCTTCTTTCCAGTTTTGAACGGAAGATATTTCCTTTTTCACCATAGCCCTCTATGGGCTTCCAAATATCCCTTTGCCAATTCCACAAGAACAGCCTTAGCGAAAGGCTTCTTGAAGGGAAAGATGTAACTCTGTGAGATGAATTAACAGAACACAGAGCAGTTTCTCAGAAAGCTTCTTTCCAGTTTTGAACGGAAGATATTTCCTTTTTCACCATAGCCCTCTATGGGCTTCCAAATATCCCTTTGCCAATTCCACAAGAACAGCCTTAGCGAAAGGCTTCTTGAAGGGAAAGATGTAACTCTGTGAGATGAATTAACAGAACACAGAGCAGTTTCTCAGAAAGCTTCTTTCCAGTTTTGAACGGAAGATATTTCCTTTTTCACCATAGCCCTCTATGGGCTTCCAAATATCCCTTTTCCAATTCCACAAGAACAGCCTTAGCGAAAGGCTTCTTGAGGGAAAGATGTAACTCTGTGAGATGAATTAACAGAACACAGAGCAGTTTCTCAGAAAGCTTCTTTCCAGTTTTGAACGGAAGATATTTCCTTTTTCACCATAGCCCTCTATGGGCTTCCAAATATCCCTTTTCCAATTCCACAAGAACAGCCTTAGCGAAAGGCTTCTTGAAGGGAAAGATGTAACTCTGTGAGATGAATTAACAGAACACAGAGCAGTTTCTCAGAAAGCTTCTTTCCAGTTTTGAACGGAAGATATTTCCTTTTTCACCATAGCCCTCTATGGGCTTCCAAATATCCCTTTGCCAATTCCACAAGAACAGCCTTAGCGAAAGGCTTCTTGAAGGGAAAGATGTAACTCTGTGAGATGAATTAACAGAACACAGAGCAGTTTCTCAGAAAGCTTCTTTCCAGTTTTGAACGGAAGATATTTCCTTTTTCACCATAGCCCTCTATGGACTTCCAAATATCCCTTTGCCAATTCCACAAGAACAGCCTTAGCGAAAGGCTTCGTGAAGGGAAAGATGTAACTCTGTGAGGTGAATTAACAGAACACAGAGCAGTTTCTCAGAAAGCTTCTTTCCAGTTTTGAACGGAAGATATTTCCTTTTTCACCATAGCCCTCTATGGGCTTCCAAATATCCCTTTGCCAATTCCACAAGAACAGCCTTAGCGAAAGGCTTCTTGAAGGGAAAGATGTAACTCTGTGAGATGAATTAACAGAACACAGAGCAGTTTCTCAGAAAGCTTCTTTCCAGTTTTGAACGGAAGATATTTCCTTGTTCACCATAGCCCTCTATGGGCTTCCAAATATCCCTTTGCCAATTCCACAAGAACAGCCTTAGCGAAAGGATTCTTGAAGGGAAAGATGTAACTCTGTGAGATGAATTAACAGAACACAGAGCAGTTTCTCAGAAAGCTTCTTTCCAGTTTTGAACGGAAGATATTTCCTTTTTCACCATAGCCCTCTATGGGCATCCAAATATCCCTTTGCCAATTCCACAAGAACAGCCTTAGCGAAAGGCTTCTTGAAGGGAAAGATGTAACTCTGTGAGATGAATTAACAGAACACAGAGCAGTTTCTCAGAAAGCTTCTTTCCAGTTTTGAACGGAAGATATTTCCTTTTTCACCATAGCCCTCTATGGGCTTCCAAATATCCCTTTGCCAATTCCACAAGAACAGCCTTAGCGAAAGGCTTCTTGAAGGGAAAGATGTAACTCTGTGAGATGAATTAACAGAACACAGAGCAGTTTCTCAGAAAGCTTCTTTCCAGTTTTGAACGGAAGATATTTCCTTTTTCACCATAGCCCTCTATGGGCTTCCAAATATCCCTTTGCCAATTCCACAAGAACAGCCTTAGCGAAAGGCTTCTTGAAGGGAAAGATGTAACTCTGTGAGATGAATTAACAGAACACAGAGCAGTTTCTCAGAAAGCTTCTTTCCAGTTTTGAACGGAAGATATTTCCTTTTTCACCATAGCCCTCTATGGGCTTCCAAATATCCCTTTGCCAATTCCACAAGAACAGCCTTAGCGAAAGGCTTCTTGAAGGGAAAGATGTAACTCTGTGAGATGAATTAACAGAACACAGAGCAGTTTCTCAGAAAGCTTCTTTCCAGTTTTGAACGGAAGATATTTCCTTTTTCACCATAGCCCTCTATGGGCTTCCAAATATCCCTTTGCCAATTCCACAAGAACAGCCTTAGCGAAAGGCTTCTTGAAGGGAAAGATGTAACTCTGTGAGATGAATTAACAGAACACAGAGCAGTTTCTCAGAAAGCTTCTTTCCAGTTTTGAACGGAAGATATTTCCTTTTTCACCATAGCCCTCTATGGGCTTCCAAATATCCCTTTGCCAATTCCACAAGAACAGCCTTAGCGAAAGGCTTCTTGAAGGGAAAGATGTAACTCTGTGAGATGAATTAACAGAACACAGAGCAGTTTCTCAGAAAGCTTCTTTCCAGTTTTGAACGGAAGATATTTCCTTTTTCACCATAGCCCTCTATGGGCTTCCAAATATCCCTTTGCCAATTCCACAAGAACAGCCTTAGCGAAAGGCTTCTTGAAGGGAAAGATGTAACTCTGTGAGATGAATTAACAGAACACAGAGCAGTTTCTCAGAAAGCTTCTTTCCAGTTTTGAACGGAAGATATTTCCTTTTTCACCATAGCCCTCTATGGGCTTCCAAATATCCCTTTGCCAATTCCACAAGAACAGCCTTAGCGAAAGGCTTCTTGAAGGGAAAGATGTATCTCTGTGAGATGAATTAACAGAACACAGAGCAGTTTCTCTGAAAGCTTCTTTCCAGTTTTGAACGGAAGATATTTCCTTTTTCACCATAGCCCTCTATGGGCTTCCAAATATCCCTTTGCCAATTCCACAAGAACAGCCTTAGCCAAAGGCTTCTTGAAGGGAAAGATGTAACTCTGTGAGATGAATTAACAGAACACAGAGCAGTTTCTCAGAAAGCTTCTTTCCAATTTTGAAAGGAAGATATTTCCTTTTTCACCATAGCCCTCTATGGGCTTCCAAATATCCCTTTGCCAATTCCACAAGAACAGCCTTAGCGAAAGGCTTCTTGAAGGGAAAGATGTAACTCTGTGAGATGAATTAACAGAACACAGAGCAGTTTCTCAGAAAGCTTCTTTCCAGTTTTGAACGGAAGATATTTCCTTTTTCACCATAGCCCTCTATGGGCTTCCAAATATCCCTTTGCCAATTCCACAAGAACAGCCTTAGCGAAAGGCTTCTTGAAGGGAAAGATGTAACTCTGTGAGATGAATTAACAGAACACAGAGCAGTTTCTCAGAAAGCTTCTTTCCAGTTTTGAACGGAAGATATTTCCTGTTTCACCATAGCCCTCTATGGGCTTCCAAATATCCCTTTGCCAATTCCACAAGAACAGCCTTAGCGAAAGGCTTCTTGAAGGGAAAGATGTAACTCTGTGAGATGAATTAACAGAACACAGAGCACTTTCTCAGAAAGCTTCTTTCCAGTTTTGAACGGAAGATATTTCCTTTTTCACCATAGCCCTCTATGGGCTTCCAAATATCCCTTTGCCAATTCCACAAGAACAGCGTTAGCGAAAGGGTTCTTGAAGGGAAAGATGTAACTCTGTGAGATGAATGAACAGAACACAGAGCAGTTTCTCAGAAAGCTTCTTTCCAGTTTTGAACGGAAGATATTTCCTTTTTCACCATAGCCCTCTATGGGCTTCCAAATATCCCTTTGCCAATTCCACAAGAACAGCCTTAGCGAAAGGCTTCTTGAAGGGAAAGATGTAACTCTGTGAGATGAATTAACAGAACACAGAGCAGTTTCTCAGAAAGCTTCTTTCCAGTTTTGAACGGAAGATATTTTCTTTTTCACCATAGCCCTCTATGGGCTTCCAAATATCCCTTTGCCAATTCCACAAGAACAGCCTTAGCGAAAGGCTTCTTGAAGGGAAAGATGTAACTCTGTGAGATGAATTATCAGAATACAGAGCAGTTTCTCAGAAAGCTTCTTTCCAGTTTTGAACGGAAGATATTTCCTTTTTCACCATAGCCCTCTATGGGCTTCCAAATATCCCTTTGCCAATTCCACAAGAACAGCCTTAGCGAAAGGCTTCTTGAAGGGAAAGATGTAACTCTGTGAGATGAATTAACAGAACACAGAGCAGTTTCTCAGAAAGCTTCTTTCCAGTTTTGAACGGAAGATATTTCCTTTTTCACCATAGCCCTCTATGGGCTTCCAAATATCCCTTTGCCAATTCCACAAGAAAAGCCTTAGCGAAAGGCTTCTTGAAGGGAAAGATGTAACTCTGTGAGATGAATGAACAGAACACAGAGCAGATTCTCAGAAAGCTTCTTTCCAGTTTTGAACGGAAGATATTTCCTTTTTCACCATAGCCCTCTGTAGGCTTCCAAATATCACTTTGCCAATTCTAGAAGAACAGCCTTAGCGAAAGGCTTCTTGAAGGGAAAGATGTAACTCTGTGAGATGAATTAACAGAACACAGAGCAGTTTCTCAGAAAACTTCTTTCCAGTTTTGAACGGAAGATATTTCCTTTTTCACCATAGCCCTCTATGGGCTTCCAAATATCCCTTTGCCAATTCCACAAGAACAGCCTTAGCGAAAGGCTTCTTGAAGGGAAAGATGTAACTCTGTGAGATGAATTAACAGAACACAGAGCAGTTTCTCAGAAAGCTTCTTTCCAGTTTTGAACGGAAGATATTTCCTTTTTCACCGTAGCCCTCTATGGGCTTCCAAATATCCCTTTGCCAATTCCACAAGAAAAGCCTTAGCGAAAGGCTTCTTGAAGGGAAAGATGTAACTCTGTGAGATGAATGAACAGAACCCAGAGCAGTTTCTCAGAAAGCTTCTTTCCAGTTTTGAACGGAAGATATTTCCTTTTTCACCATAGACCTCTGTCGGCTTCCAAATATCCCTTTGCCAATTCTAGAAGAACAGCCTTAGCGAAAGGCTTCTTGAAGGGAAAGATGTAACTCTGTGAGATGAATTAACAGAACACAGAGCAGTTTCTCAGAAAATTTCTTTCCAGTTTTGAACGGAAGATATTTCCTTTTTCACCATAGCCCTCTATGGGTTTCCAAATATCCCTTTGCCAATTCCACAAGAACAGCCTTAGCGAAAGGCTTCTTGAAGGGAAAGATGTAACTCTGTGAAATGAATTAACAGAACACAGAGCAGTTTCTCAGAAAGCTTCTTTCCAGTTTTGAACGGAAGATATTTCCTTTTTCACCATAGCCCTCTATGGGCTTCCAAATATCCCTTTGCCAATTCCACAAGAAAAGCCTTAGCGAAAGGCTTCTTGAAGGGAAAGATGTAACTCTGTGAGATGAATGAACAGAACACAGAGCAGTTTCTCAGAAAGCTTCTTTCCAGTTTTGAACGGAAGATATTTCCTTTTTCACCATTGCCCTCTGTCGGCTTCCAAATATCCCTTTGCCAATTCTAGAAGAACAGCCTTAGCGAAAGGCTTCTTGAAGGGAAAGATGTAACTCTGTGAGATGAATTAACCGAACACAGAGCAGTTTCTCAGAAAACTTCTTTCCAGTTTTGAACGGAAGATATTTCCTTTTTCACCATAGCCCTCTATGGGCTTCCAAATATCCCTTTGCCAATTCCACAAGAAAAGCCTTAGCGAAAGGCTTCTTGAAGGGAAAGATGTAACTCTGTGAGATGAATTAACAGAACACAGAGCAGTTTCTCAGAAAGCTTCTTTCCAGTTTTGAACGGAAGATATTTCCTTTTTCACCGTAGCCCTCTATGGGCTTCCAAATATCCCTTTGCCAATTCCACAAGAACAGCCTTAGCGAAAGGCTTCTTGAAGGGAAAGATGTAACTCTGTGAGATGAATTAACAGAACACAGAGCAGTTTCTCAGAAAGCTTCTTTCCAGTTTTGAACGGAAGATATTTCCTTTTTCACCATAGCCCTCTATGGGCTTCCAAATATCCCTTTGCCAATTCCACAAGAACAGCCTTAGCGAAAGGCTTCTTGAAGGGAAAGATGTAACTCTGTGAGATGAATTAACAGAACACAGAGCAGTTTCTCAGAAAGCTTCTTTCCAGTTTTGAACGGAAGATATTTCCTTTTTCACCATAGCCCTCTATGGGCTTCCAAATATCCCTTTGCCAATTCCACAAGAACAGCCTTAGCGAAAGGCTTCTTGAAGGGAAAGATGTAACTCTGTGAGATGAATTAACAGAACACAGAGCAGTTTCTCAGAAAGCTTCTTTCCAGTTTTGAACGAAAGATATTTCCTTTTTCACCATAGCCATCTATGGGCTTCCAAATATCCCTTTGCCAATTCCACAAGAACAGCCTTAGCGAAAGGCTTCATGAAGGGAAAGATGTAACTCTGTGAGATGAATTAACAGAACACAGAGCAGTTTCTCAGAAAGCTTCTTTCCAGTTTTGAACGGAACATATTTTCTTTTTCACCATAGCCCTCTATGGGCTTCCAAATATCCCTTTGCCAATTCCACAAGAACAGCCTTAGCGAAAGGCTTCCTGAAGGGAAAGATGTAACTCTGTGAGATGAATTAAAAGAACACAGAGCACTTTCTCAGAAAGCTTCTTTCCAGTTTTGAACGGAAGATATTTCCTTTTTCACCATAGCCCTCTATGGGCTTCCAAATATCCCTCTGCCAATTCCACAAGAACAGCCTTAGCGAAAGGCTTCTTGAAGGGAAAGATGTAACTCTGTGAGATGAATTAACAGAACACAGAGCACTTTCCCAGAAAGCTTCTTTCCAGTTTTGAACGGAAGATATTTCCTTTTTCACCATAGCCCTCTATGGGCTTCCAAATATCCCTTTGCCAATTCTAGAAGAACAGCCTTAGCGAAAGGCTTCTTGAAGGGAAAGATGTAACTCTGTGAGATGAATTAACCGAACACAGAGCAGTTTCTCAGAAAACTTCTTTCCAGTTTTGAACGGAAGATATTTCCTTTTTCACCATAGCCCTCTATGGGCTTCCAAATATCCCTTTGCCAATTCCACAAGAAAAGCCTTAGCGAAAGGCTTCTTGAAGGGAAAGATGTAACTCTGTGAGATGAATTAACAGAACACAGAGCAGTTTCTCAGAAAGCTTCTTTCCAGTTTTGAACGGAAGATATTTCCTTTTTCACCATAGCCCTCTATGGGCTTCCAAATATCCCTTTGCCAATTCCACAAGAACAGCCTTAGCGAAAGGCTTCTTGAAGGGAAAGATGTAACTCTGTGAGATGAATTAACAGAACACAGAGCAGTTTCTCAGAAAGCTTCTTTCCAGTTTTGAACGGAAGATATTTCCTTTTTCACCATAGCCCTCTATGGGCTTCCAAATATCCCTTTGCCAATTCCACAAGAACAGCCTTAGCGAAAGGCTTCTTGAAGGGAAAGATGTAACTCTGTGAGATGAATTAACAGAACACAGAGCAGTTTCTCAGAAAGCTTCTTTCCAGTTTTGAACGGAAGATATTTCCTTTTTCACCATAGCCCTCTATGGGCTTCCAAATATCCCTTTGCCAATTCCACAAGAACAGCCTTAGCGAAAGGCTTCTTGAAGGGAAAGATGTATCTCTGTGAGATGAATTAACAGAACACAGAGCAGTTTCTCTGAAAGCTTCTTTCCAGTTTTGAACGGAAGATATTTCCTTTTTCACCATAGCCCTCTATGGGCTTCCAAATATCCCTTTGCCAATTCCACAAGAACAGCCTTAGCCAAAGGCTTCTTGAAGGGAAAGATGTAACTCTGTGAGATGAATTAACAGAACACAGAGCAGTTTCTCAGAAAGCTTCTTTCCAATTTTGAAAGGAAGATATTTCCTTTTTCACCATAGCCCTCTATGGGCTTCCAAATATCCCTTTGCCAATTCCACAAGAACAGCCTTAGCGAAAGGCTTCTTGAAGGGAAAGATGTAACTCTGTGAGATGAATTAACAGAACACAGAGCAGTTTCTCAGAAAGCTTCTTTCCAGTTTTGAACGGAAGATATTTCCTTTTTCACCATAGCCCTCTATGGGCTTCCAAATATCCCTTTGCCAATTCCACAAGAACAGCCTTAGCGAAAGGCTTCTTGAAGGGAAAGATGTAACTCTGTGAGATGAATTAACAGAACACAGAGCAGTTTCTCAGAAAGCTTCTTTCCAGTTTTGAACGGAAGATATTTCCTGTTTCACCATAGCCCTCTATGGGCTTCCAAATATCCCTTTGCCAATTCCACAAGAACAGCCTTAGCGAAAGGCTTCTTGAAGGGAAAGATGTAACTCTGTGAGATGAATTAACAGAACACAGAGCACTTTCTCAGAAAGCTTCTTTCCAGTTTTGAACGGAAGATATTTCCTTTTTCACCATAGCCCTCTATGGGCTTCCAAATATCCCTTTGCCAATTCCACAAGAACAGCGTTAGCGAAAGGGTTCTTGAAGGGAAAGATGTAACTCTGTGAGATGAATGAACAGAACACAGAGCAGTTTCTCAGAAAGCTTCTTTCCAGTTTTGAACGGAAGATATTTCCTTTTTCACCATAGCCCTCTATGGGCTTCCAAATATCCCTTTGCCAATTCCACAAGAACAGCCTTAGCGAAAGGCTTCTTGAAGGGAAAGATGTAACTCTGTGAGATGAATTAACAGAACACAGAGCAGTTTCTCAGAAAGCTTCTTTCCAGTTTTGAACGGAAGATATTTTCTTTTTCACCATAGCCCTCTATGGGCTTCCAAATATCCCTTTGCCAATTCCACAAGAACAGCCTTAGCGAAAGGCTTCTTGAAGGGAAAGATGTAACTCTGTGAGATGAATTATCAGAATACAGAGCAGTTTCTCAGAAAGCTTCTTTCCAGTTTTGAACGGAAGATATTTCCTTTTTCACCATAGCCCTCTATGGGCTTCCAAATATCCCTTTGCCAATTCCACAAGAACAGCCTTAGCGAAAGGCTTCTTGAAGGGAAAGATGTAACTCTGTGAGATGAATTAACAGAACACAGAGCAGTTTCTCAGAAAGCTTCTTTCCAGTTTTGAACGGAAGATATTTCCTTTTTCACCATAGCCCTCTATGGGCTTCCAAATATCCCTTTGCCAATTCCACAAGAAAAGCCTTAGCGAAAGGCTTCTTGAAGGGAAAGATGTAACTCTGTGAGATGAATGAACAGAACACAGAGCAGATTCTCAGAAAGCTTCTTTCCAGTTTTGAACGGAAGATATTTCCTTTTTCACCATAGCCCTCTGTAGGCTTCCAAATATCACTTTGCCAATTCTAGAAGAACAGCCTTAGCGAAAGGCTTCTTGAAGGGAAAGATGTAACTCTGTGAGATGAATTAACAGAACACAGAGCAGTTTCTCAGAAAACTTCTTTCCAGTTTTGAACGGAAGATATTTCCTTTTTCACCATAGCCCTCTATGGGCTTCCAAATATCCCTTTGCCAATTCCACAAGAACAGCCTTAGCGAAAGGCTTCTTGAAGGGAAAGATGTAACTCTGTGAGATGAATTAACAGAACACAGAGCAGTTTCTCAGAAAGCTTCTTTCCAGTTTTGAACGGAAGATATTTCCTTTTTCACCGTAGCCCTCTATGGGCTTCCAAATATCCCTTTGCCAATTCCACAAGAAAAGCCTTAGCGAAAGGCTTCTTGAAGGGAAAGATGTAACTCTGTGAGATGAATGAACAGAACCCAGAGCAGTTTCTCAGAAAGCTTCTTTCCAGTTTTGAACGGAAGATATTTCCTTTTTCACCATAGACCTCTGTCGGCTTCCAAATATCCCTTTGCCAATTCTAGAAGAACAGCCTTAGCGAAAGGCTTCTTGAAGGGAAAGATGTAACTCTGTGAGATGAATTAACAGAACACAGAGCAGTTTCTCAGAAAATTTCTTTCCAGTTTTGAACGGAAGATATTTCCTTTTTCACCATAGCCCTCTATGGGTTTCCAAATATCCCTTTGCCAATTCCACAAGAACAGCCTTAGCGAAAGGCTTCTTGAAGGGAAAGATGTAACTCTGTGAAATGAATTAACAGAACACAGAGCAGTTTCTCAGAAAGCTTCTTTCCAGTTTTGAACGGAAGATATTTCCTTTTTCACCATAGCCCTCTATGGGCTTCCAAATATCCCTTTGCCAATTCCACAAGAAAAGCCTTAGCGAAAGGCTTCTTGAAGGGAAAGATGTAACTCTGTGAGATGAATGAACAGAACACAGAGCAGTTTCTCAGAAAGCTTCTTTCCAGTTTTGAACGGAAGATATTTCCTTTTTCACCATTGCCCTCTGTCGGCTTCCAAATATCCCTTTGCCAATTCTAGAAGAACAGCCTTAGCGAAAGGCTTCTTGAAGGGAAAGATGTAACTCTGTGAGATGAATTAACCGAACACAGAGCAGTTTCTCAGAAAACTTCTTTCCAGTTTTGAACGGAAGATATTTCCTTTTTCACCATAGCCCTCTATGGGCTTCCAAATATCCCTTTGCCAATTCCACAAGAAAAGCCTTAGCGAAAGGCTTCTTGAAGGGAAAGATGTAACTCTGTGAGATGAATTAACAGAACACAGAGCAGTTTCTCAGAAAGCTTCTTTCCAGTTTTGAACGGAAGATATTTCCTTTTTCACCGTAGCCCTCTATGGGCTTCCAAATATCCCTTTGCCAATTCCACAAGAACAGCCTTAGCGAAAGGCTTCTTGAAGGGAAAGATGTAACTCTGTGAGATGAATTAACAGAACACAGAGCAGTTTCTCAGAAAGCTTCTTTCCAGTTTTGAACGGAAGATATTTCCTTTTTCACCATAGCCCTCTATGGGCTTCCAAATATCCCTTTGCCAATTCCACAAGAACAGCCTTAGCGAAAGGCTTCTTGAAGGGAAAGATGTAACTCTGTGAGATGAATTAACAGAACACAGAGCAGTTTCTCAGAAAGCTTCTTTCCAGTTTTGAACGGAAGATATTTCCTTTTTCACCATAGCCCTCTATGGGCTTCCAAATATCCCTTTGCCAATTCCACAAGAACAGCCTTAGCGAAAGGCTTCTTGAAGGGAAAGATGTAACTCTGTGAGATGAATTAACAGAACACAGAGCAGTTTCTCAGAAAGCTTCTTTCCAGTTTTGAACGAAAGATATTTCCTTTTTCACCATAGCCATCTATGGGCTTCCAAATATCCCTTTGCCAATTCCACAAGAACAGCCTTAGCGAAAGGCTTCATGAAGGGAAAGATGTAACTCTGTGAGATGAATTAACAGAACACAGAGCAGTTTCTCAGAAAGCTTCTTTCCAGTTTTGAACGGAACATATTTTCTTTTTCACCATAGCCCTCTATGGGCTTCCAAATATCCCTTTGCCAATTCCACAAGAACAGCCTTAGCGAAAGGCTTCCTGAAGGGAAAGATGTAACTCTGTGAGATGAATTAAAAGAACACAGAGCACTTTCTCAGAAAGCTTCTTTCCAGTTTTGAACGGAAGATATTTCCTTTTTCACCATAGCCCTCTATGGGCTTCCAAATATCCCTCTGCCAATTCCACAAGAACAGCCTTAGCGAAAGGCTTCTTGAAGGGAAAGATGTAACTCTGTGAGATGAATTAACAGAACACAGAGCACTTTCCCAGAAAGCTTCTTTCCAGTTTTGAACGGAAGATATTTCCTTTTTCACCATAGCCCTCTATGGGCTTCCAAATATCCCTTTGCCAATTCTAGAAGAACAGCCTTAGCGAAAGGCTTCTTGAAGGGAAAGATGTAACTCTGTGAGATGAATTAACCGAACACAGAGCAGTTTCTCAGAAAACTTCTTTCCAGTTTTGAACGGAAGATATTTCCTTTTTCACCATAGCCCTCTATGGGCTTCCAAATATCCCTTTGCCAATTCCACAAGAAAAGCCTTAGCGAAAGGCTTCTTGAAGGGAAAGATGTAACTCTGTGAGATGAATTAACAGAACACAGAGCAGTTTCTCAGAAAGCTTCTTTCCAGTTTTGAACGGAAGATATTTCCTTTTTCACCGTAGCCCTCTATGGGCTTCCAAATATCCCTTTGCCAATTCCACAAGAACAGCCTTAGCGAAAGGCTTCTTGAAGGGAAAGATGTAACTCTGTGAGATGAATTAACAGAACACAGAGCAGTTTCTCAGAAAGCTTCTTTCCAGTTTTGAACGGAAGATATTTCCTTTTTCACCATAGCCCTCTATGGGCTTCCAAATATCCCTTTGCCAATTCCACAAGAACAGCCTTAGCGAAAGGCTTCTTGAAGGGAAAGATGTAACTCTGTGAGATGAATTAACAGAACACAGAGCAGTTTCTCAGAAAGCTTCTTTCCAGTTTTGAACGGAAGATATTTCCTTTTTCACCATAGCCCTCTATGGGCTTCCAAATATCCCTTTGCCAATTCCACAAGAACAGCCTTAGCGAAAGGCTTCTTGAAGGGAAAGATGTAACTCTGTGAGATGAATTAACAGAACACAGAGCAGTTTCTCAGAAAGCTTCTTTCCAGTTTTGAACGGAAGATATTTCCTTTTTCACCATAGCCATCTATGGGCTTCCAAATATCCCTTTGCCAATTCCACAAGAACAGCCTTAGCGAAAGGCTTCATGAAGGGAAAGATGTAACTCTGTGAGATGAATTAACAGAACACAGAGCAGTTTCTCAGAAAGCTTCTTTCCAGTTTTGAACGGAACATATTTTCTTTTTCACCATAGCCCTCTATGGGCTTCCAAATATCCCTTTGCCAATTCCACAAGAACAGCCTTAGCGAAAGGCTTCCTGAAGGGAAAGATGTAACTCTGTGAGATGAATTAAAAGAACACAGAGCACTTTCTCAGAAAGCTTCTTTCCAGTTTTGAACGGAAGATATTTCCTTTTTCACCATAGCCCTCTATGGGCTTCCAAATATCCCTCTGCCAATTCCACAAGAACAGCCTTAGCGAAAGGCTTCTTGAAGGGAAAGATGTAACTCTGTGAGATGAATTAACAGAACACAGAGCACTTTCCCAGAAAGCTTCTTTCCAGTTTTGAACGGAAGATATTTCCTTTTTCACCATAGCCCTCTATGGGCTTCCAAATATCCCTTTGCTAATTCCACAAGAACAGCCTTAGCGAAAGGCTTCTTGAAGGGAAAGATGTAACTCTGTGAGATGAATTAACAGAACACAGAGCAGTTTCTCAGAAAGCTTCTTTCCAGTTTTGAACGGAAGATATTTCCTTTTTCACCATAGCCCTCTATGGGCTTCCAAATATCCCTTTGCCAATTCCACAAGAACAGCCTTAGCGAAAGGCTTCTTGAAGGGAAAGATGTAACTCTGTGAGATGAATTAACAGAACACAGAGCAGTTTCTCAGAAAGCTTCTTTCCAGTTGTGAACGGAAGATATTTCCTTTTTCACCATAGCCCTCTATGGGCTTCCAAATATCCCTTTGCCAATTCCACAAGAACAGCCTTAGCGAAAGGCTTCTTGAAGGGAAAGATGTAACTCTGTGAGATGAATTAACAGAACACAGAGCAGTTTCTCAGAAAGCTTCTTTCCAGTTTTGAACGGAAGATATTTCCTTTTTCACCATAGCCCTCTATGGGCTTCCAAATATCCCTTTGCCAATTCCACAAGAACAGCCTTAGCGAAAGGCTTCTTGAAGGGAAAGATGTAACTCTGTGAGATGAATTAACAGAACACAGAGCAGTTTCTCAGAAAGCTTCTTTCCAGTTTTGAACGGAAGATATTTCCTTTTTCACCATAGCCCTCTATGGGCTTCCAAATATCCCTTTGCCAATTCCACAAGAACAGCCTTAGCGAAAGGCTTCTTGAAGGGAAAGATGTAACTCTGTGAGATGAATTAACAGAACACAGAGCAGTTTCTCAGAAAGCTTCTTTCCAGTTTTGAACGGAAGATATTTCCTTTTTCACCATAGCCCTCTATGGGCTTCCAAATATCCCTTTGCCAATTCCACAAGAACAGCCTTAGCGAAAGGCTTCTTGAAGGGAAAGATGTAACTCTCTGAGACGAATTAACAGAACACAGAACAGTTTCTCAGAAAGCTTCTTTCCAGTTTTGAACGGAAGATATTTCCTTTTTCACCATAGCCCTCTATGGGCTTCCAAATATCCCTTTGCCAATTCCACAAGAACAGCCTTAGCGAAAGGCTTCTTGAAGGGAAAGATGTAACTCTGTGAGATGAATAAACAGAACACAGAGCACTTTCTCAGAAAGCTTCTTTCCAGTTTTGAACGGAAGATATTTCCTTTTTCACCATAGCCCTCTATGGGCTTCCAAATATCCCTTTGCCAATTCCACAAGAACAGCCTTAGCGAAAGGCTTCTCGAAGGGAAAGATGCAACTCTGTGACATGAATTAACAGAACACAGAGCAGTTTCTCAGAAAGCTTCTTTCCAGTTTTGAACGGAAGATATTTCCTTTTTCACCATAGCCCTCTATGGGCTTCCAAATATCCCTTTGCCAATTCCACAAGAACAGCCTTAGCGAAAGGCTTTTTGAAGGGAAAGATGTAACTCTGTGAGATGAATTAACAGAACACAGAGCAGTTTCTCTGAAAGCTTCTTTCCAGTTTTGAACGGAAGATATTTCCTTTTTCACCATAGCCCTCTATGGGCTTCCAAATATCCCTTTGCCAATTCCACAAGAACAGCCTTAGCGAAAGGCTTCTTGAAGGGAAAGATGTAACTCTGTGAGATGAATTAACAGAACACAGAGCAGTTTCTCAGAAAGCTTCTTTCCAGTTTTGAACGGAAGATATTTCCTTTTTCACCATAGCACTCTATGTGCTTCCAAATATCCCTTTGCCAATTCCACAAGAACAGCCTTAGCGAAAGGCTTCTTGAAGGGAAAGATGTAACTCTGTGAGATGAATTAACAGAACACAAAGCACTTTCTCAGAAAGCTTCTTTCCAGTTTTGAACGGAAGATATTTCCTTTTTCACCATAGCCCTCTATGGGCTTCCAAATATACCTTTGCCAATTCCACAAGAACAGCCTTAGCGAAAGGCTTCTTGAAGGGAAAGATGTAACTCTGTGAGATGAATTAACAGAACACAGAGCAGTTTCTCAGAAAGCTTCTTTCCAGTTTTCAACGGAAGATATTTCCTTTTTCACCATAGCCCTCTATGGGCTTCCAAATATCCCTTTGCCAATTCCACAAGAACAGCCTTAGCGAAAGGCTTCTTGAAGGGAAAGATGTAACTCTGTGAGATGAATTAACATAACACAGAACAGTTTCTCAGAAAGCTTCTTTCCAGTTTTGAACGGAAGATATTTCCTTTTTCACCATAGCCCTCTATGGGCTTCCAAATATCCCTTTGCCAATTCCACAAGAACAGCCTTAGCGAAAGGCTTCTTGAAGGGAAAGATGTAACTCTGTGAGATGAATTAACAGAACACAGAGCAGTTTCTCAGAAAGCTTCTTTCCAGTTTTGAACGGAAGATATTTCCTTTTTCACCATAGCCCTCTATGGGCTTCCAAATATCCCTTTGCCAATTCCACAAGAACAGCCTTAGCGAAAGGCTTCTTGAAGGGAAAGATGTAACTCTGTGAGATGAATTAACAGAACACAGAGCAGTTTCTCAGAAAGCTTCTTTCCAGTTTTGAACGGAAGATATTTTCTTTTTCACCATAGCCCTCTATGGGCTTCCAAATATCCCTTTGCCAATTCCACAAGAACAGCCTTAGCGAAAGGCTTCTTGAAGAGAAAGATGTAACTCTGTGAGATGAATTAACAGAACACAGAGCAGTTTCTCAGAAAGCTTCTTTCCAGTTTTGAACGGAAGATATTTCCTTTTTCACCATAGCCCTCTATGGGCTTCCAAATATCCCTTTGCCAATTCCACAAGAACAGCCTTAGCGAAAGGCTTCTTGAAGGGAAAGATGTAACTCTGTGAGATGAATTAACAGAACACAGGGCAGTTTCTCAGAAAGCTTCTTTCCAGTTTTGAACGGAAGATATTTCCTTTTTCACCATAGCCCTCTATGGGCTTCCAAATATCCCTTTGCCAATTCCACAAGAACAGCCTTAGCGAAAGGCTTCTTGAAGGGAAAGATGTAACTCTGTGAGATGAATTAACAGAACACAGAGCAGTTTCTCAGAAAGCTTCTTTCCAGTTTTGAACGGAAGATATTTCCTTTTTCACCATAGCCCTCTATGGGCTTCCAAATATCCCTTTGCCAATTCCACAAGAACAGCCTTAGCGAAAGGCTTCTTGAAGGGAAAGATGTAACTCTGTGAGATGAATTAACAGAACACAGAGCAGTTTCTCAGAAAGCTTCTTTCCAGTTTTGAACGGAAGATATTTCCTTTTTCACCATAGCCCTCTATGGGCTTCCAAATATCCCTTTGCCAATTCCACAAGAACAGCCTTAGCGAAAGGCTTCTTGAAGGGAAAGATGTAACTCTGTGAGATGAATTAACAGAACACAGAGCAGTTTCTCAGAAAGCTTCTTTCCAGTTTTGAACGGAAGATATTTCCTTTTTCACCATAGCCCTCTATGGGCTTCCAAATATCCCTTTGCCAATTCCACAAGAACAGCCTTAGCGAAAGGCTTCTTGAAGGGAAAGATGTAACTCTGTGAGATGAATTAACAGAACACAGAGCAGTTTCTCAGAAAGCTTCTTTCCAGTTTTGAACGGAAGATATTTCCTTTTTCACCATAGCCCTCTATGGGCTTCCAAATATCCCTTTGCCAATTCCACAAGAACAGCCTTAGCGAAAGGCTTCTTGAAGGGAAAGATGTAACTCTCTGAGACGAATTAACAGAACACAGAACAGTTTCTCAGAAAGCTTCTTTCCAGTTTTGAACGGAAGATATTTCCTTTTTCACCATAGCCCTCTATGGGCTTCCAAATATCCCTTTGCCAATTCCACAAGAACAGCCTTAGCGAAAGGCTTCTTGAAGGGAAAGATGTAACTCTGTGAGATGAATAAACAGAACACAGAGCACTTTCTCAGAAAGCTTCTTTCCAGTTTTGAACGGAAGATATTTCCTTTTTCACCATAGCCCTCTATGGGCTTCCAAATATCCCTTTGCCAATTCCACAAGAACAGCCTTAGCGAAAGGCTTCTCGAAGGGAAAGATGCAACTCTGTGACATGAATTAACAGAACACAGAGCAGTTTCTCAGAAAGCTTCTTTCCAGTTTTGAACGGAAGATATTTCCTTTTTCACCATAGCCCTCTATGGGCTTCCAAATATCCCTTTGCCAATTCCACAAGAACAGCCTTAGCGAAAGGCTTTTTGAAGGGAAAGATGTAACTCTGTGAGATGAATTAACAGAACACAGAGCAGTTTCTCTGAAAGCTTCTTTCCAGTTTTGAACGGAAGATATTTCCTTTTTCACCATAGCCCTCTATGGGCTTCCAAATATCCCTTTGCCAATTCCACAAGAACAGCCTTAGCGAAAGGCTTCTTGAAGGGAAAGATGTAACTCTGTGAGATGAATTAACAGAACACAGAGCAGTTTCTCAGAAAGCTTCTTTCCAGTTTTGAACGGAAGATATTTCCTTTTTCACCATAGCACTCTATGTGCTTCCAAATATCCCTTTGCCAATTCCACAAGAACAGCCTTAGCGAAAGGCTTCTTGAAGGGAAAGATGTAACTCTGTGAGATGAATTAACAGAACACAAAGCACTTTCTCAGAAAGCTTCTTTCCAGTTTTGAACGGAAGATATTTCCTTTTTCACCATAGCCCTCTATGGGCTTCCAAATATACCTTTGCCAATTCCACAAGAACAGCCTTAGCGAAAGGCTTCTTGAAGGGAAAGATGTAACTCTGTGAGATGAATTAACAGAACACAGAGCAGTTTCTCAGAAAGCTTCTTTCCAGTTTTCAACGGAAGATATTTCCTTTTTCACCATAGCCCTCTATGGGCTTCCAAATATCCCTTTGCCAATTCCACAAGAACAGCCTTAGCGAAAGGCTTCTTGAAGGGAAAGATGTAACTCTGTGAGATGAATTAACATAACACAGAACAGTTTCTCAGAAAGCTTCTTTCCAGTTTTGAACGGAAGATATTTCCTTTTTCACCATAGCCCTCTATGGGCTTCCAAATATCCCTTTGCCAATTCCACAAGAACAGCCTTAGCGAAAGGCTTCTTGAAGGGAAAGATGTAACTCTGTGAGATGAATTAACAGAACACAGAGCAGTTTCTCAGAAAGCTTCTTTCCAGTTTTGAACGGAAGATATTTCCTTTTTCACCATAGCCCTCTATGGGCTTCCAAATATCCCTTTGCCAATTCCACAAGAACAGCCTTAGCGAAAGGCTTCTTGAAGGGAAAGATGTAACTCTGTGAGATGAATTAACAGAACACAGAGCAGTTTCTCAGAAAGCTTCTTTCCAGTTTTGAACGGAAGATATTTTCTTTTTCACCATAGCCCTCTATGGGCTTCCAAATATCCCTTTGCCAATTCCACAAGAACAGCCTTAGCGAAAGGCTTCTTGAAGAGAAAGATGTAACTCTGTGAGATGAATTAACAGAACACAGAGCAGTTTCTCAGAAAGCTTCTTTCCAGTTTTGAACGGAAGATATTTCCTTTTTCACCATAGCCCTCTATGGGCTTCCAAATATCCCTTTGCCAATTCCACAAGAACAGCCTTAGCGAAAGGCTTCTTGAAGGGAAAGATGTAACTCTGTGAGATGAATTAACAGAACACAGGGCAGTTTCTCAGAAAGCTTCTTTCCAGTTTTGAACGGAAGATATTTCCTTTTTCACCATAGCCCTCTATGGGCTTCCAAATATCCCTTTGCCAATTCCACAAGAACAGCCTTAGCGAAAGGCTTCTTGAAGGGAAAGATGTAACTCTGTGAGATGAATTAACAGAACACAGAGCAGTTTCTCAGAAAGCTTCTTTCCAGTTTTGAACGAATGATATTTCCTTTTTCACCATAGCCCTCTAACGGCTTCCAAATATCCCTTTGCCAATTCCACAAGAACAGCCTTAGCGAAAGGCTTCTTGAAGGGAAAGATGTAACTCTGTGAGATGAATTAACAGAACACAGAGCAGTTTCTCAGAAAGCTTCTTTCCAGTTTTGAACGGAAGATATTTCCTTTTTCACCATAGCCCTCTATGGGCTTCCAAATATCCCTTTGCCAATTCCACAAGAACAGCCTTAGCGAAAGGCTTCTTGAAGGGAAAGATGTAACTCTGTCAGATGAATTAACAGAACACAGAGCAGTTTCTCAGAAAGCTTCTTTCCAGTTTTGAACGGAAGATATTTCCTTTTTCACCATAGCCCTCTATGGGCTTCCAAATATCCCTTTGCCAATTCCACAAGAACAGCCTTAGCGAAAGGCTTCTTGAAGGGAAAGATGTAACTCTGTGAGATGAAATAACAGAACACAGAGCAGTTTCTCAGAAAGCTTCTTTCCAGTTTTGAACGGAAGATATTTCCTTTTTCACCATAGCCCTCTATGGGCTTCCAAATATCCCTTTGCCAATTCCACAAGAACAGCCTTAGCGAAAGGCTTCTTGAAGGGAAAGATGTAACTCTGTGAGATGAATTAACAGAACACAGAGCAGTTTCTCAGAAAGCTTCTTTCCAGTTTTGAACGGAAGATATTTCCTTTTTCACTATAGCCCTCTATGGGCTTCCAAATATCCCTTTGCCAATTCCACAAGAACAGCCTTAGCGAAAGGCTTCTTGAAGGGAAAGATGTAACTCTGTGAGATGAATTAACAGAACACAGAGCAGTTTCTCAGAAAGCTTCTTTCCAGTTTTGAACGGAAGATATTTCCTTTTTAATCATAGCCTTCTATGGGCTTCCAAATATCCCTTTGCCAATTCCACAAGAACAGCCTTAGCGAAAGGCTTCTTGAAGGGAAAGATGTAACTCTGTGAGATGAATTAACAGAACACAGAGCAGTTTCTCAGAAAGCTTCTTTCCAGTTTTGAACGGAAGATATTCCCTTTTTCACCATAGCCCTCTATGGGCTTCCAAATATCCCTTTGCCAATTCCACAAGAACAGCCTTAGCGAAAGGCTTCTTGAAGGGAAAGATGTAACTCTGTGAGATGAATTAACAGAACACAGAGCAGTTTCTCAGAAAGCTTCTTTCCAGTTTTGAACGGAAGATATTTTCTTTTTCACCATAGCCCTCTATGGGCTTCCAAATATCCCTTTGCCAATTCCACAAGAACAGCCTTAGCGAAAGGCTTCTTGAAGGGAAAGATGTAACTCTGTGAGATGAATTAACAGAACACAGAGCAGTTTCTCAGAAAGCTTCTTTCCAGTTTTGAACGGAAGATATTTCCTTTTTCACCATAGCCCTCTATGGGCTTCCAAATATCCCTTTGCCAATTCCACAAGAACAGCCTTAGCGAAAGGCTTCTTGAAGGGAAAGATGTAACTCTGTGAGATGAATTATCAGAACACAGAGCAGTTTCTCAGAAAGCTTCTTTCCAGTTTTGAACGGAAGATATTTCCTTTTTCACCATAGCCCTCTAACGGCTTCCAAATATCCCTTTGCCAATTCCACAAGAACAGCCTTAGCGAAAGGCTTCTTGAAGGGAAAGATGTAACTCTGTGAGATGAATTAACAGAACACAGAGCAGTTTCTCAGAAAGCTTCTTTCCAGTTTTGAACGGAAGATATTTCCTTTTTCACCATAGCCCTCTATGGGCTTCCAAATATCCCTTTGCCAATTCCACAAGAACAGCCTTAGCGAAAGGCTTCTTGAAGGGAAAGATGTAACTCTGTGAGATGAATTAACAGAACACAGAGCAGTTTCTCAGAAAGCTTCTTTCCAGTTTTGAACGGAAGATATTTCCTTTTTCACCATAGCCCTCTATGGGCTTCCAAATATCCCTTTGCCAATTCCACAAGAACAGCCTTAGCGAAAGGCTTCTTGAAGGGAAAGATGTAACTCTGTGAGATGAATTAACAGAACACAGAGCAGTTTCTCAGAAAGCCTCTTTCCAATTTTGAACGGAAGATATTTCCTTTTTCACCATAGCCCTCTATGGGCTTCCAAATATCCCTTTGCCAATTCCACAAGAACAGCCTTAGCGAAAGGCTTCTTGAAGGGAAAGATGTAACTCTGTGAGATGAATTAACAGAACACAGAGCAGTTTCTCAGAAAGCCTCTTTCCAATTTTGAACGGAAGATATTTCCTTTTTCACCATAGCCCTCTATGGGCTTCCAAATATCCCTTTGCCAATTCCACAAGAACAGCCTTAGCGAAAGGCTTCTTGAAGGGAAAGATGTAACTCTGTGAGATGAATTAACAGAACACAGAGCAGTTTCTCAGAAAACTTCTTTCCAGTTTTGAACGGAAGATATTTTGTTTTTCACCATAGCCCTCTATGGGCTTCCAAATATCCCTTTGCCAATTCCACAAGAACAGCCTTAGCGAAAGGCTTCTTGAAGGGAAAGATGTAACTCTGTGAGATGAATTAACAGAACACAGAGCAGTTTCTCAGAAAGCTTCTTTCCAGTTTTGAACGGAAGATATTTCCTTTTTCACCATAGCCCTCTATGGGCTTCCAAATATCCCTTTGCCAATTCCACAAGAACAGCCTTAGCGAAAGGCTTCTTGAAGTGAAAGATGTAACTCTGTGAGATGAATTAACAGAACACAGAGCAGTTTCTCAGAAAGCTTCTTTCCAGTTTTGAACGGAAGATATTTCCTTTTTCACCATAGCCCTCTATGGGCTTCCAAATATCCCTTTGCCAATTCCACAAGAACAGCCTTAGCGAAAGGCTTCTTGAAGGGAAAGATGTAACTCTGTGAGATGAATTAACAGAACACAGAGCAGTTTCTCAGAAAGCTTCTTTCCAGTTTTGAACGGAAGATATTTCCTTTTTCACCATAGCCCTCTATGGGCTTCCAAATATCCCTTTGCCAATTCCACAAGAACAGCCTTAGCGAAAGGCTTCTTGAAGGGAAAGATGTAACTCTGTGAGATGAATTAACAGAACACAGAGCAGTTTCTCAGAAAGCTTCTTTCCAGTTTTGAACGGAAGATATTTCCTTTTTCACCATAGCCCTCTATGGGCTTCCAAATATCCCTTTGCCAATTCCACAAGAACAGCCTTAGCGAAAGGCTTCTTGAAGGGAAAGATGTAACTCTGTGAGATGAATTAACAGAACACAGAGCAGTTTCTCAGAAAGCTTCTTTCCTGTTTTGAACGGAAGATATTTCCTTTTTCACCATAGCCCTCTATGGGCTTCCAAATAATCCTTTGCCAATTCCACAAGAACAGCCTTAGCGAAAGGCTTCTTGAAGGGAAAGATGTAACACTGTGAGATGAATTAACAAAACACAGAGCAGTTTCTCAGAAAGCTTCTTTCCAGTTTTGAACGGAAGATATTTCCTTTTTCACCATAGCCCTCTATGGGCTTCCAAATATCCCTTTGCCAATTCCACAAGAACAGCCTTAGCGAAAGGCTTCTTGAAGGGAAAGATGTAACTCTGTGAGATGAATTAACAGAACACAGAGCAGTTTCTCAGAAAGCTTCTTTCCAGTTTTGAACGGAAGATATTTCCTTTTTCACCATAGCCCTCTATGGGCTTCCAAATATCCCTTTGCCAATTCCACAAGAACAGCCTTAGCGAAAGGCTTCTTGAAGGGAAAGATGTAACTCTGTGAGATGAATGAACAGAAAACAGAGCAGTTTCTCAGAAAGCTTCTTTCCAGTTTTGAACGGAAGATATTTCCTTTTTCACCATAGCCCTCTATGGGCTTCCAAATATCCCTTTGCCAATTCCACAAGAACAGCCTTAGCGAAAGGCTTCTTGAAGGGAAAGATGTAACTCTGTGAGATGAATTAACAGAACACAGAGCAGTTTCTCAGAAAGCTTCTTTCCAGTTTTGAACGGAAGATATTTCCTTTTTCACCATAGCCCTCTATGGGCTTCCAAATATCCCTTTGCCAATTCCACAAGAACAGCCTTAGCGAAAGGCTTCTTGAAGGGAAAGATGTAACTCTGTGAGATGAATTAACAGAACACAGAGCAGTTTCTCAGAAAGCTTCTTTCCAGTTTTGAACGGAAGATATTTCCTTTTTCACCATAGCCCTCTATGGGCTTCCAAATATCCCTTTGCCAATTCCACAAGAACAGACTTAGCGAAAGGCTTCTTGAAGGGAAAGATGTAACTCTGTGAGATGAATTAACAGAACACAGAGCAGTTTCTCAGAAAGCTTCTTTCCAGTTTTGAACGGAAGATATTTCCTTTTTCACCATAGCCCTCTATGGGCTTCCAAATATCCCTTTGCCAATTCCACAAGAACAGCCTTAGCGAAAGGCTTCTTGAAGGGAAAGATGTAACTCTGTGAGATGAATTAACAGAACACAGAGCAGTTTCTCAGAAAGCTTCTTTCCAGTTTTGAACGGAAGATATTTCCTTTTTCACCATAGCCCTCTATGGGCTTCCAAATATCCCTTTGCCAATTCCACAAGAACAGCCTTAGCGAAAGGCTTCTTGAAGGGAAAGATGTAACTCTGTGAGATGAATTAAGAGAACACAGAGCAGTTTCTCAGAAAGCTTCTTTCCAGTTTTGAACGGAAGATATTTCCTTTTTCACCATAGCCCTCTAAGGGCTTCCAAATATCCCTTTGCCAATTCCACAAGAACAGCCTTAGCGAAAGGCTTCTTGAAGTGAAAGATGTAACTCTCTGAGACGAATTAACAGAACACAGAGCAGTTTCTCAGAAAGCTTCTTTCCAGTTTTGAACGGAAGATATTTCCTTTTTCACCATAGCCCTCTATGGGCTTCCAAATATCCCTTTGCCAATTCCACAAGAACAGCCTTAGCGAAAGGCTTCTCGAAGGGAAAGATGTAACTCTGTGAGATGAATTAAGAGAACACAGAGCAGTTTCTCAGAAAGCTTCTTTCCTGTTTTGAACGGAAGATATTTCCTTTTTCACCATAGCCCTCTAAGGGCACCCAAATATCCCTTTGCCAATTACACAAGAACAGTCTTAGCGAAAGGCTTCTTGAAGGGAAAGATGTAACTCTGTGAGATGAATTAACAGAACACAGAGCAGTTTCTCAGAAAGCTTCTTTCCAGTTTCGAAGGGAAGATATTTCCTTTTTCAACAGAGCCCTCTATGGGCTTCCATATATCGCTTCGCCAATTCCACAAGAACAGCCTTAGCGAAAGGCTTCTTGAAGGGAAAGATGTAATTCTGTGAGATGAATTAACAGAACACAGAGCAGTTTCTCAGAAAGCTTCTTTCCAGTTTTGAACGGAAGATATTTCCTTTTTCACCATAGCCCTCTATGGGCTTCCAAATATCCCTTTGCCAATTCCACAAGAACAGCCTTAGCGAAAGGCTTCTTGAAGGGAAAGATGTAACTCTGTGAGATGAATTAAGAGAACACAGAGCAGTTTCTCAGAAAGCTTCTTTCCAGTTTTGAACGGAAGATATTTCCTTTTTCACCATAGCCCTCTATGGGCATCCAAATATCCCTTTGCCAATTCCACAAGAACAGCCTTAGCGAAAGGCTTCTTGAAGGGAAAGATGTAACTCTGTGAGATGAATTAACAGAACACAGAGCAGTTTCTCAGAAAGCTTCTTTCCAGTTTTGAACGGAAGATATTTTCTTTTTCACCATAGCCCTCTACGGGCTTCCAAATATCCCTTTGCCAATTCCACAAGAACAGCCTTAGCGAAAGGCTTCTTGAAGGGAAAGATGTAACTCTGTGAGATGAATTAACAGAACACAGAGCAGTTTCTCAGAAAGCTTCTTTCCAGTTTTGAACGGAAGATATTTCCTTTTTCACCATAGCCCTCTATGGGCTTCCAAATATCCCTTTGCCAATTCCACAAGAACAGCCTTAGCGAAAGGCTTCTTGAAGGGAAAGATGTAACTCTGTGAGATGAATTAACAGAACACAGAGCAGTTTCTCAGAAAGCTTCTTTCCAGTTTTGAACGGAAGATATTTCCTTTTTCACCATAGCCCTCTACGGGCTTCCAAATATCCCTTTGCCAATTCCACAAGAACAGCCTTAGCGAAAGGCTTCTTGAAGGGAAAGATGTAACTCTGTGAGATGAATTAACAGAACACAGAGCAGTTTCTCAGAAAGCTTCTTTCCAGTTTTGAACGGAAGATATTTCCTTTTTCACCATAGCCCTCTATGGGCTTCCAAATATCCCTTTGCCAATTCCACAAGAACAGCCTTAGCGAAAGGCTTCTTGAAGGGAAAGATGTAACTCTGTGAGTTGAATTAACAGAACACAGAGCAGTTTCTCAGAAAGCTTCTTTCCAGTTTTGAAGGGAAGATATTTCCTTTTTCAACAGAGCCCTCTATGGGCTTCCAAATATCGCTTTGCCAATTCCACAAGAACAGCCTTATCGAAAGGCTTCTTGAAGGGAAAGATGTAACTTTGTGAGATGAATTAACAGAACACAGAGCAGTTTCTCAGAAAGCTTCTTTCCAGTTTTGAACGGAAGATATTTCCTTTTTCACCATAGACCTCTACGGGCTTCCAAATATCCCTTTGCCAATTCCACAAGAACTGCCTTAGCGAAAGGCTTCTTGAAGGGAAAGATGTAACTCTGTGAGATGAATTAAGAGAACACAGAGCAGTTTCTCAGAAAGCTTCTTTCCAGTTTTGAACGGAAGATATTTCCTTTTTCACCATAGCCCTCTATGGGCATCCAAATATCCCTTTGCCAATTCCACAAGAACAGCCTTAGCGAAAGGCTTCTTGAAGGGAAAGATGTAACTCTGTGAGATGAATTAACAGAACACAGAGCAGTTTCTCAGAAAGCTTCTTTCCAGTTTTGAACGGAAGATATTTCCTTTTTCACTATAGCCCTCTATGGGCTTCCAAATATCCCTTTGCCAATTCCACAAGAACAGCCTTAGCGAAAAGATTCTTGAAGGGAAAGATGTAACTCTGTGAGATGAATTAACAAAACACAGAGCAGTTTCTCAGAAAGCTTCTTTCCGGTTTTGAATGGAAGATATTTCCTTTTTCACCATAGCCCTCTATGGGCTTCCAAATATCCCTTTGCCAATTCCACAAGAACAGCCTTAGCGAAAGGCTTCTTGAAGGGAAAGATGTAACTCTGTGAGATGAATTAACAGAACACAGAGCAGTTTCTCAGAAAGCTTCTTTCCAGTTTTGAACTTAAGATATTTTCTTTTTCACCATAGCCCTCTATGGGCTTCCAAATATCCCTTTGCCAATTCCACAAGAACAGCCTTAGCGAAAGGCTTCTTGAAGGGAAAGATGTAACTCTGTGAGATGAATTAACAGAACACAGAGCAGTTTCCAGAAAGCTTCTTTCCAGTTTTGAACGGAAGATATTTCCTTTTTCACCATAGCCCTCTATGGGCTTCCAAATATCCCTTTGCCAATTCCACAAGAACAGCCTTAGCGAAAGGCTTCTTGAAGGGAAAGATGTAACTCTGTGAGATGAATTAACAGAACACAGAGCAGTTTCTCAGAAAGCTTCTTTCCAGTTTTGAACGGAAGATATTTCCTTTTTCACCATAGCCCTCTACGGGCTTCCAAATATCCCTTTGCCAATTCCACAAGAACAGCCTTAGCGAAAGGCTTCTTGAAGGGAAAGATGTAACTCTGTGAGATGAATTAACAGAACACAGAGCAGTTTCTCAGAAAGCTTCTTTCCAGTTTTGAACGGAAGATATTTCCTTTTTCACCATAGCCCTCTATGGGCTTCCAAATATCCCTTTGCCAATTCCACAAGAACAGCCTTAGCGAAAGGCTTCTTGAAGGGAAAGATGTAACTCTGTGAGATGAATTAACAGAACACAGAGCAGTTTCTCAGAAAGCTTCTTTCCAGTTTTGAAGGGAAGATATTTCCTTTTTCAACAGAGCCCTCTATGGGCTTCCAAATATCGCTTTGCCAATTCCACAAGAACAGCCTTATCGAAAGGCTTCTTGAAGGGAAAGATGTAACTTTGTGAGATGAATTAACAGAACACAGAGCAGTTTCTCAGAAACCTTCTTTCCAGTTTTGAACGGAAGATATTTCCTTTTTCACCGTAGACCTCTACGGGCTTCCAAATATCCCTTTGCCAATTCCACAAGAACAGCCTTAGCGAAAGGCTTCTTGAAAGGAAAGATGTAACTCTGTGAGATGAATTAACAGAACACAGAGCAGTTTCTCAGAAAGCTTCTTTCCAGTTTTTGAACGGAAGATATTTCCTTTTTCACCACAGCCCTCTATGGGCTTCCAAATATCCCTTTGCCAATTCCACAAGAACAGCCTTAGCGAAAGGCTTCTTGAAGGGAAAGATGTAACTCTGTGAGATGAATTAACAGAACACAGAGCAGTTTCTCAGAAAGCTTCTTTCCAGTTTTGAACGGAAGATATTTCCTTTTTCACCATAGCCCTCTATGGGCTTCCAAATATCCCTTTGCCAATTCCACAAGAACAGCCTTAGCGAAAGGCTTCTTGAAGGGAAAGATGTAACTCTCTGAGACGAATTAACAGAACACAGAGCAGTTTCTCAGAAAGCTTCTTTCCAGTTTTGAACGGAAGATATTTCCTTTTTCACCATAGCCCTCTATGGGCTTCCAAATATCCCTTTGCCAATTCCACAAGAACAGCCTTAGCGAAAGGCTTCTTGAAGGGAAAGATGTAATTCTGTGAGATGAATTAACAGAACACAGAGCAGTTTCTCAGAAAGCTTCTTTCCAGTTTTGAACGGAAGATATTTCCTTTTTCACCATAGCCCTCTATGGGCTTCCAAATATCCCTTTGCCAATTCGACAAGAACAGCCTTAGCGAAAGGCTTCTCGAAGGGAAAGATGTAACTCTGTGAGATGAATTAAGAGAACACAGAGCAGTTTCTCAGAAAACTTCTTTCCAGTTTTGAACGGAAGATATTTCCTTTTTCACCATAGCCCTCTATGGGCATCCAAATATCCCTTTGCCAATTCCACAAGAACAGCCTTAGCGAAAGGCTTCTTGAAGGGAAAGATGTAACTGTGTGAGATGAATTAACAGAACACAGAGCAGTTTCTCAGAAAGCTTCTTTCCAGTTTTGAACGGAAGATATTTCCTTTTTCACTATAGCGCTCTATGGGCTTCCAAATAACCCTTTGCCAATTCCACAAGAACAGCCTTAGCGAAAAGCTTCTTGAAGGGAAAGATGTAACTCTGTGAGATGAATTAACAAAACACAGAGCAGTTTCTCAGAAAGCTTCTTTCCAGTTTTGAACGGAAGATATTACCTTTTTCACCATAGCCCTCTATGGGCTTCCAAATATCCCTTTGCCAATTCCACAAGAACAGCCTTAGCGAAAGGTTTCTTGAAGGGAAAGATGTAACTCTGTGAGATGAATGAACAGAACACAGAGCAGTTTCTCAGAAAGCTTCTTTCCAGTTTTGAACGGAAGATATTTCCTTTTTCACCATAGCCCTCTATGGGCTTCCAAATATCCCTTTGCCAATTCCACAAGAACAGCCTTAGCGAAAAGCTT
This sequence comes from Chlorocebus sabaeus, assembly GCF_047675955.1. Classification (NCBI taxonomy): domain Eukaryota; kingdom Metazoa; phylum Chordata; class Mammalia; order Primates; family Cercopithecidae; genus Chlorocebus; species Chlorocebus sabaeus. Next base: position 117,095 of record NW_027327782.1, on the reverse strand, counting down.
CTTAAAGGAAAGATGTAACACTGTGAGATGAATTAACAAAATACAGAGCAGTTTCTCAGAAAGCTTCTTTCCAGTTTTGAAGGGAAGATATTTCCTTTTTCAACAGAGCCCTCTATGGGCTTCCATATATCGCTTTGCCAATTCCACAAGAACAGCCTTAGCGAAAGGCTTCTTGAAGGGAAAGATGTAATTCTGTGAGATGAATTAACAGAACACAGAGCAGTTTCTCAGAAAGCTTTTTTCCAGTTTTGAACGGAAGATATTTCCTTTTTCACCATAGCCCTCTATGGGCTTCCAAATATCCCTTTGCCAATTCCACAAGAACAGCCTTAGCGAAAGGCTTCTCGAAGGGAAAGATGTAACTCTGTGAGATGAATTAAGAGAACACAGAGCAGTTTCTCAGAAAGCTTCTTTCCAGTTTTGAACGGAAGATATTTCCTTTTTCACCATAGCCCTCTACGGGCATCCAAATATCCCTTTGCCAATTCCACAAGAACAGCCTTAGCGAAAGGCTTCTTGAAGGGAAAGATTGAACTGTGTGAGATGAATTAACAGAACACAGAGCAGTTTCTCAGAAAGCTTCTTTCCAGTTTTGAACGGAAGATATTCCCTTTTTCACTATAGCCCTCTATGGGATTCCAAATATCCCTTTGCCAATTCCACAAGAACAGCCTTAGCGAAAAGCTTCTTGAAGGGAAAGATGTAACTCTGTGAGATGAATTAACAAAACACAGAGCAGTTTCTCAGAAAGCTTCTTTCCAGTTTTGAACGGAAGATATTTCCTTTTTCACTATAGCGCTCTATGGGCTTCCAAATAACCCTTTGCCAATTCCACAAGAACAGCCTTAGCGAAAAGCTTCTTGAAGGGAAAGATGTAACTCTGTGAGATGAATTAACAGAACACAGAGCAGTTTCTCAGAAAGCTTCTTTCCAGTTTTGAACGGAAGATATTTCCTTTTTCACCATAGCCCTCTATGGGCTTCCAAATATCCCTTTGCCAATTCCACAAGAACAGCCTTAGCGAAAGGCTTCTTGAAGGGAAAGATGTAACTCTGTGAGATGAATTAACAGAACACAGAGCAGTTTCTCAGAAAGCTTCTTTCCAGTTTTGAACGGAAGATATTTCCTTTTTCACCATAGCCTTCTATGGGCTTCCAAATATCCCTTTGCCAATTCCACAAGAACAGCCTTAGCGAAAGGCTTCTTGAAGGGAAAGATGTAACTCTGTGAGATGAATTAACAGAACACAGAGCAGTTTCTCAGAAAGCTTCTTTCCAGTTTTGAACGGAAGATATTTCCTTTTTCACCATAGCCCTCTATGGGCTTCCAAATATCCCTTTGCCAATTCCACAAGAACAGCCTTAGCGAAAGGCTTCTTGAAGGGAAAGATGTAACTCTGTGAGATGAATTAACAGAACACAGAGCAGTTTCTCAGAAAGCTTCTTTCCAGTTTTGAACGGAAGATATTTCCTTTTTCACCATAGCCCTCTATGGGCTTCCAAATATCCCTTTGCCAATTCCACAAGAACAGCCTTAGCGAAAGGCTTCTTGAAGGGAAAGATGTAACTCTGTGAGATGAATGAACAGAAAACAGAGCAGTTTCTCAGAAAGCTTCTTTCCAGTTTTGAACGGAAGATATTTCCTTTTTCACCATAGCCCTCTATGGGCTTCCAAATATCCCTTTGCCAATTCCACAAGAACAGCCTTAGCGAAAGGCTTCTTGAAGGGAAAGATGTAACTCTGTGAGATGAATTAACAGAACACAGAGCAGTTTCTCAGAAAGCTTCTTTCCAGTTTTGAACGGAAGATATTTCCTTTTTCACCATAGCCCTCTATGGGCTTCCAAATATCCCTTTGCCAATTCCACAAGAACAGACTTAGCGAAAGGCTTCTTGAAGGGAAAGATGTAACTCTGTGAGATGAATTAACAGAACACAGAGCAGTTTCTCAGAAAGCTTCTTTCCAGTTTTGAACGGAAGATATTTCCTTTTTCACCATAGCCCTCTATGGGCTTCCAAATATCCCTTTGCCAATTCCACAAGAACAGCCTTAGCGAAAGGCTTCTTGAAGGGAAAGATGTAACTCTGTGAGATGAATTAACAGAACACAGAGCAGTTTCTCAGAAAGCTTCTTTCCAGTTTTGAACGGAAGATATTTCCTTTTTCACCATAGCCCTCTATGGGCTTCCAAATATCCCTTTGCCAATTCCACAAGAACAGCCTTAGCGAAAGGCTTCTTGAAGGGAAAGATGTAACTCTGTGAGATGAATTAAGAGAACACAGAGCAGTTTCTCAGAAAGCTTCTTTCCAGTTTTGAACGGAAGATATTTCCTTTTTCACCATAGCCCTCTAAGGGCTTCCAAATATCCCTTTGCCAATTCCACAAGAACAGCCTTAGCGAAAGGCTTCTTGAAGTGAAAGATGTAACTCTCTGAGACGAATTAACAGAACACAGAGCAGTTTCTCAGAAAGCTTCTTTCCAGTTTTGAACGGAAGATATTTCCTTTTTCACCATAGCCCTCTATGGGCTTCCAAATATCCCTTTGCCAATTCCACAAGAACAGCCTTAGCGAAAGGCTTCTCGAAGGGAAAGATGTAACTCTGTGAGATGAATTAAGAGAACACAGAGCAGTTTCTCAGAAAGCTTCTTTCCTGTTTTGAACGGAAGATATTTCCTTTTTCACCATAGCCCTCTAAGGGCACCCAAATATCCCTTTGCCAATTACACAAGAACAGTCTTAGCGAAAGGCTTCTTGAAGGGAAAGATGTAACTCTGTGAGATGAATTAACAGAACACAGAGCAGTTTCTCAGAAAGCTTCTTTCCAGTTTTGAAGGGAAGATATTTCCTTTTTCAACAGAGCCCTCTATGGGCTTCCTTATATCGCTTCGCCAATTCCACAAGAACAGCCTTAGCGAAAGGCTTCTTGAAGGGAAAGATGTAATTCTCTGAGATGAATTAACAGAACACAGAGCAGTTTCTCAGAAAGCTTCTTTCCAGTTTTGAACGGAAGATATTTCCTTTTTCACCATAGCCCTCTATGGGCTTCCAAATATCCCTTTGCCAATTCCACAAGAACAGCCTTAGCGAAAGGCTTCTTGAAGGGAAAGATGTAACTCTGTCAGATGAATTAAGAGAACACAGAGCAGTTTCTCAGAAAGCTTCTTTCCAGTTTTGAACGGAAGATATTTCCTTTTTCACCATAGCCCTCTATGGGCATCCAAATATCCCTTTGCCAATTCCACAAGAACAGCCTTAGCGAAAGGCTTCTTGAAGGGAAAGATGTAACTCTGTGAGATGAATTAACAGAACACAGAGCAGTTTCTCAGAAAGCTTCTTTCCAGTTTTGAACGGAAGATATTTCCTTTTTCACTATAGCCCTCTATGGGCTTCCAAATATCCCTTTGCCAATTCCACAAGAACAGCCTTAGCGAAAAGATTCTTGAAGGGAAAGATGTAACTCTGTGAGATGAATTAACAAAACACAGAGCAGTTTCTCAGAAAGCTTCTTTCCGGTTTTGAATGGAAGATATTTCCTTTTTCACCATAGCCCTCTATGGGCTTCCAAATATCCCTTTGCCAATTCCACAAGAACAGCCTTAGCGAAAGGCTTCTTGAAGGGAAAGATGTAACTCTGTGAGATGAATTAACAGAACACAGAGCAGTTTCTCAGAAAGCTTCTTTCCAGTTTTGAACGGAAGATATTTTCTTTTTAACCATGGCCCTCTATGGGCTTCCAAATATCCCTTTGCCAATTCCACAAGAACAGCCTTAGCGAAAGGCTTCTTGAAGGGAAAGATGTAACTCTGTGAGATGAATTAACAGAACACAGAGCAGTTTCCAGAAAGCTTCTTTCCAGTTTTGAACGGAAGATATTTCCTTTTTCACCATAGCCCTCTATGGGCTTCCAAATATCCCTTTGCCAATTCCACAAGAACAGCCTTAGCGAAAGGCTTCTTGAAGGGAAAGATGTAACTCTGTGAGATGAATTAACAGAACACAGAGCAGTTTCTCAGAAAGCTTCTTTCCAGTTTTGAACGGAAGATATTTCCTTTTTCACCATAGCCCTCTACGGGCTTCCAAATATCCCTTTGCCAATTCCACAAGAACAGCCTTAGCGAAAGGCTTCTTGAAGGGAAAGATGTAACTCTGTGAGATGAATTAACAAAACACAGAGCAGTTTCTCAGAAAGCTTCTTTCCAGTTTTGAACGGAAGATATTTCCTTTTTCACCATAGCCCTCTATGGGCTTCCAAATATCCCTTTGCCAATTCCACAAGAACAGCCTTATCGAAAGGCTTCTTGAAGGGAAAGATGTAACTCTGTGAGATGAATTAACAGAACACAGAGCAGTTTCTCAGAAAGCTTCTTTCCAGTTTTGAAGGGAAGATATTTCCTTTTTCAACAGAGCCCTCTATGGGCTTCCAAATATCGCTTTGCCAATTCCACAAGAACAGCCTTATCGAAAGGCTTCTTGAAGGGAAAGATGTAACTTTGTGAGATGAATTAACAGAACACAGAGCAGTTTCTCAGAAAGCTTCTTTCCAGTTTTGAACGGAAGATATTTCCTTTTTCACCGTAGACCTCTACGGGCTTCCAAATATCCCTTTGCCAATTCCACAAGAACAGCCTTAGCGAAAGGCTTCTTGAAAGGAAAGATGTAACTCTGTGAGATGAATTAACAGAACACAGAGCAGTTTCTCAGAAAGCTTCTTTCCAGTTTTTGAACGGAAGATATTTCCTTTTTCACCACAGCCCTCTATGGGCTTCCAAATATCCCTTTGCCAATTCCACAAGAACAGCCTTAGCGAAAGGCTTCTTGAAGGGAAAGATGTAACTCTGTGAGATGAATTAACAGAACACAGAGCAGTTTCTCAGAAAGCTTCTTTCCAGTTTTGAACGGAAGATATTTCCTTTTTCACCATAGCCCTCTATGGGCTTCCAAATATCCCTTTGCCAATTCCACAAGAACAGCCTTAGCGAAAAGCTTCTTAAAGGAAAGATGTAACACTGTGAGATGAATTAACAAAATACAGAGCAGTTTCTCAGAAAGCTTCTTTCCAGTTTTGAAGGGAAGATATTTCCTTTTTCAACAGAGCCCTCTATGGGCTTCCATATATCGCTTTGCCAATTCCACAAGAACAGCCTTAGCGAAAGGCTTCTTGAAGGGAAAGATGTAATTCTGTGAGATGAATTAACAGAACACAGAGCAGTTTCTCAGAAAGCTTTTTTCCAGTTTTGAACGGAAGATATTTCCTTTTTCACCATAGCCCTCTATGGGCTTCCAAATATCCCTTTGCCAATTCCACAAGAACAGCCTTAGCGAAAGGCTTCTCGAAGGGAAAGATGTAACTCTGTGAGATGAATTAAGAGAACACAGAGCAGTTTCTCAGAAAGCTTCTTTCCAGTTTTGAACGGAAGATATTTCCTTTTTCACCATAGCCCTCTACGGGCATCCAAATATCCCTTTGCCAATTCCACAAGAACAGCCTTAGCGAAAGGCTTCTTGAAGGGAAAGATTGAACTGTGTGAGATGAATTAACAGAACACAGAGCAGTTTCTCAGAAAGCTTCTTTCCAGTTTTGAACGGAAGATATTCCCTTTTTCACTATAGCCCTCTATGGGATTCCAAATATCCCTTTGCCAATTCCACAAGAACAGCCTTAGCGAAAAGCTTCTTGAAGGGAAAGATGTAACTCTGTGAGATGAATTAACAAAACACAGAGCAGTTTCTCAGAAAGCTTCTTTCCAGTTTTGAACGGAAGATATTTCCTTTTTCACTATAGCGCTCTATGGGCTTCCAAATAACCCTTTGCCAATTCCACAAGAACAGCCTTAGCGAAAAGCTTCTTGAAGGGAAAGATGTAACTCTGTGAGATGAATTAACAGAACACAGAGCAGTTTCTCAGAAAGCTTCTTTCCAGTTTTGAACGGAAGATATTTCCTTTTTCACCATAGCCCTCTATGGGCTTCCAAATATCCCTTTGCCAATTCCACAAGAACAGCCTTAGCGAAAGGCTTCTTGAAGGGAAAGATGTAACTCTGTGAGATGAATTAACAGAACACAGAGCAGTTTCTCAGAAAGCTTCTTTCCAGTTTTGAACGGAAGATATTTCCTTTTTCACCATAGCCTTCTATGGGCTTCCAAATATCCCTTTGCCAATTCCACAAGAACAGCCTTAGCGAAAGGCTTCTTGAAGGGAAAGATGTAACTCTGTGAGATGAATTAACAGAACACAGAGCAGTTTCTCAGAAAGCTTCTTTCCAGTTTTGAACGGAAGATATTTCCTTTTTCACCATAGCCCTCTATGGGCTTCCAAATATCCCTTTGCCAATTCCACAAGAACAGCCTTAGCGAAAGGCTTCTTGAAGGGAAAGATGTAACTCTGTGAGATGAATTAACAGAACACAGAGCAGTTTCTCAGAAAGCTTCTTTCCAGTTTTGAACGGAAGATATTTCCTTTTTCACCATAGCCCTCTATGGGCTTCCAAATATCCCTTTGCCAATTCCACAAGAACAGCCTTAGCGAAAGGCTTCTTGAAGGGAAAGATGTAACTCTGTGAGATGAATGAACAGAAAACAGAGCAGTTTCTCAGAAAGCTTCTTTCCAGTTTTGAACGGAAGATATTTCCTTTTTCACCATAGCCCTCTATGGGCTTCCAAATATCCCTTTGCCAATTCCACAAGAACAGCCTTAGCGAAAGGCTTCTTGAAGGGAAAGATGTAACTCTGTGAGATGAATTAACAGAACACAGAGCAGTTTCTCAGAAAGCTTCTTTCCAGTTTTGAACGGAAGATATTTCCTTTTTCACCATAGCCCTCTATGGGCTTCCAAATATCCCTTTGCCAATTCCACAAGAACAGACTTAGCGAAAGGCTTCTTGAAGGGAAAGATGTAACTCTGTGAGATGAATTAACAGAACACAGAGCAGTTTCTCAGAAAGCTTCTTTCCAGTTTTGAACGGAAGATATTTCCTTTTTCACCATAGCCCTCTATGGGCTTCCAAATATCCCTTTGCCAATTCCACAAGAACAGCCTTAGCGAAAGGCTTCTTGAAGGGAAAGATGTAACTCTGTGAGATGAATTAACAGAACACAGAGCAGTTTCTCAGAAAGCTTCTTTCCAGTTTTGAACGGAAGATATTTCCTTTTTCACCATAGCCCTCTATGGGCTTCCAAATATCCCTTTGCCAATTCCACAAGAACAGCCTTAGCGAAAGGCTTCTTGAAGGGAAAGATGTAACTCTGTGAGATGAATTAAGAGAACACAGAGCAGTTTCTCAGAAAGCTTCTTTCCAGTTTTGAACGGAAGATATTTCCTTTTTCACCATAGCCCTCTAAGGGCTTCCAAATATCCCTTTGCCAATTCCACAAGAACAGCCTTAGCGAAAGGCTTCTTGAAGTGAAAGATGTAACTCTCTGAGACGAATTAACAGAACACAGAGCAGTTTCTCAGAAAGCTTCTTTCCAGTTTTGAACGGAAGATATTTCCTTTTTCACCATAGCCCTCTATGGGCTTCCAAATATCCCTTTGCCAATTCCACAAGAACAGCCTTAGCGAAAGGCTTCTCGAAGGGAAAGATGTAACTCTGTGAGATGAATTAAGAGAACACAGAGCAGTTTCTCAGAAAGCTTCTTTCCAGTTTTGAACGGAAGATATTTCCTTTTTCACCATAGCCCTCTAAGGGCACCCAAATATCCCTTTGCCAATTACACAAGAACAGTCTTAGCGAAAGGCTTCTTGAAGGGAAAGATGTAACTCTGTGAGATGAATTAACAGAACACAGAGCAGTTTCTCAGAAAGCTTCTTTCCAGTTTTGAAGGGAAGATATTTCCTTTTTCAACAGAGCCCTCTATGGGCTTCCTTATATCGCTTCGCCAATTCCACAAGAACAGCCTTAGCGAAAGGCTTCTTGAAGGGAAAGATGTAATTCTGTGAGATGAATTAACAGAACACAGAGCAGTTTCTCAGAAAGCTTCTTTCCAGTTTTGAACGGAAGATATTTCCTTTTTCACCATAGCCCTCTATGGGCTTCCAAATATCCCTTTGCCAATTCCACAAGAACAGCCTTAGCGAAAGGCTTCTTGAAGGGAAAGATGTAACTCTGTCAGATGAATTAAGAGAACACAGAGCAGTTTCTCAGAAAGCTTCTTTCCAGTTTTGAACGGAAGATATTTCCTTTTTTACCATAGCCCTCTATGGGCATCCAAATATCCCTTTGCCAATTCCACAAGAACAGCCTTAGCGAAAGGCTTCTTGAAGGGAAAGATGTAACTCTGTGAGATGAATTAACAGAACACAGAGCAGTTTCTCAGAAAGCTTCTTTCCAGTTTTGAACGGAAGATATTTCCTTTTTCACTATAGCCCTCTATGGGCTTCCAAATATCCCTTTGCCAATTCCACAAGAACAGCCTTAGCGAAAAGATTCTTGAAGGGAAAGATGTAACTCTGTGAGATGAATTAACAAAACACAGAGCAGTTTCTCAGAAAGCTTCTTTCCGGTTTTGAATGGAAGATATTTCCTTTTTCACCATAGCCCTCTATGGGCTTCCAAATATCCCTTTGCCAATTCCACAAGAACAGCCTTAGCGAAAGGCTTCTTGAAGGGAAAGATGTAACTCTGTGAGATGAATTAACAGAACACAGAGCAGTTTCTCAGAAAGCTTCTTTCCAGTTTTGAACGGAAGATATTTTCTTTTTAACCATAGCCCTCTATGGGCTTCCAAATATCCCTTTGCCAATTCCACAAGAACAGCCTTAGCGAAAGGCTTCTTGAAGGGAAAGATGTAACTCTGTGAGATGAATTAACAGAACACAGAGCAGTTTCCAGAAAGCTTCTTTCCAGTTTTGAACGGAAGATATTTCCTTTTTCACCATAGCCCTCTATGGGCTTCCAAATATCCCTTTGCCAATTCCACAAGAACAGCCTTAGCGAAAGGCTTCTTGAAGGGAAAGATGTAACTCTGTGAGATGAATTAACAGAACACAGAGCAGTTTCTCAGAAAGCTTCTTTCCAGTTTTGAACGGAAGATATTTCCTTTTTCACCATAGCCCTCTACGGGCTTCCAAATATCCCTTTGCCAATTCCACAAGAACAGCCTTAGCGAAAGGCTTCTTGAAGGGAAAGATGTAACTCTGTGAGATGAATTAACAGAACACAGAGCAGTTTCTCAGAAAGCTTCTTTCCAGTTTTGAACGGAAGATATTTCCTTTTTCACCATAGCCCTCTATGGGCTTCCAAATATCCCTTTGCCAATTCCACAAGAACAGCCTTATCGAAAGGCTTCTTGAAGGGAAAGATGTAACTCTGTGAGATGAATTAACAGAACACAGAGCAGTTTCTCAGAAAGCTTCTTTCCAGTTTTGAAGGGAAGATATTTCCTTTTTCAACAGAGCCCTCTATGGGCTTCCAAATATCGCTTTGCCAATTCCACAAGAACAGCCTTATCGAAAGGCTTCTTGAAGGGAAAGATGTAACTTTGTGAGATGAATTAACAGAACACAGAGCAGTTTCTCAGAAAGCTTCTTTCCAGTTTTGAACGGAAGATATTTCCTTTTTCACCGTAGACCTCTACGGGCTTCCAAATATCCCTTTGCCAATTCCACAAGAACAGCCTTAGCGAAAGGCTTCTTGAAAGGAAAGATGTAACTCTGTGAGATGAATTAACAGAACACAGAGCAGTTTCTCAGAAAGCTTCTTTCCAGTTTTTGAACGGAAGATATTTCCTTTTTCACCACAGCCCTCTATGGGCTTCCAAATATCCCTTTGCCAATTCCACAAGAACAGCCTTAGCGAAAGGCTTCTTGAAGGGAAAGATGTAACTCTGTGAGATGAATTAACAGAACACAGAGCAGTTTCTCAGAAAGCTTCTTTCCAGTTTTGAACGGAAGATATTTCCTTTTTCACCATAGCCCTCTATGGGCTTCCAAATATCCCTTTGCCAATTCCACAAGAACAGCCTTAGCGAAAGGCTTCTTGAAGGGAAAGATGTAACACTGTGAGATGAATTAACAAAACACAGAGCAGTTTCTCAGAAAGCTTCTTTCCAGTTTTGAAGGGAAGATATTTCCTTTTTCAACAGAGCCCTCTATGGGCTTCCATATATCGCTTTGCCAATTCCACAAGAACAGCCTTAGCGAAAGGCTTCTTGAAGGGAAAGATGTAATTCTGTGAGATGAATTAACAGAACACAGAGCAGTTTCTCAGAAAGCTTTTTTCCAGTTTTGAACGGAAGATATTTCCTTTTTCACCATAGCCCTCTATGGGCTTCCAAATATCCCTTTGCCAATTCCACAAGAACAGCCTTAGCGAAAGGCTTCTCGAAGGGAAAGATGTAACTCTGTGAGATGAATTAAGAGAACACAGAGCAGTTTCTCAGAAAGCTTCTTTCCAGTTTTGAACGGAAGATATTTCCTTTTTCACCATAGCCCTCTACGGGCATCCAAATATCCCTTTGCCAATTCCACAAGAACAGCCTTAGCGAAAGGCTTCTTGAAGGGAAAGATTGAACTGTGTGAGATGAATTAACAGAACACAGAGCAGTTTCTCAGAAAGCTTCTTTCCAGTTTTGAACGGAAGATATTCCCTTTTTCACTATAGCCCTCTATGGGATTCCAAATATCCCTTTGCCAATTCCACAAGAACAGCCTTAGCGAAAGGCTTCTTGAAGGGAAAGATGTAACTCTGTGAGATGAATTAACAGAACACAGAGCAGTTTCTCAGAAAGCTTCTTTCCAGTTTTGAACGGAAGATATTTCCTTTTTCACCATAGCCCTCTATGGGCTTCCAAATATCCCTTTGCCAATTCCACAAGAACAGCCTTAGCGAAAGGCTTCTTGAAGGGAAAGATGTAACTCTGTGAGATGAATTAACAGAACACAGAGCAGTTTCTCCGAAAGCTTCTTTCCAGTTTTGAACGGAAGATATTTCCTTTTTCACCATAGCCCTCTATGGGCTTCCAAATATCCTTTTACCAATTCCACAAGAACAGCCTTAGCGAAAGGCTTCTTGAAGGGAAAGATGTAACTCTGTGAGATGAATTAACAGAATACAGAGCAGTTTCTCAGAAAGCTTCTTTCCAGTTTTGAACGGAAGATATTTCCTTTTTCAACAGAGCCCTCTATGGGCTTCCAAATATCCCTTTGCCAATTCCACAAGAACAGCCTTAGCGAAAGGCTTCTTGAAGGGAAAGATGTAACTCTGTGAGATGAATTAACAGAACACAGAGCAGTTTCTCAGAAAGCTTCTTTCCAGTTTTGAACGGAAGATATTTCCTTTTTCACCATAGCCCTCTATGGGCTTCCAAATATCCCTTTGCCAATTCCACAAGAACAGCCTTAGCAAAAGGCTTCTCGAAGGGAAAGATGTAACTCTGTGAGATGAATTAAGAGAACACAGGGCAGTTTCTCAGAAAGCTTCTTTCCAGTTTTGAACGGAAGATATTTCCTTTTTCACCATAGCCCTCTATGGGCATCCAAATATCCCTTTGCCAATTCCACAAGAACAGCCTTAGCGAAAGGCTTCTTGAAGGGAAAGATGTAACTCTGTGAGATGAATTAACAGAACACAGAGCAGTTTCTCAGAAAGCTTCTTTCCAGTTTTGAACGGAAGATATTTTCTTTTTCACCATAGCCCTCTATGGGCTTCCAAATATCCCTTTGCCAACTCCACAAGAACAGCCTTAGCGAAAGGCTTCTTGAAGGGAAAGATGTAACTCTGTGAGATGAATTAACAGAACACAGAGCAGTTTCTCAGAAAGCTTCTTTCCAGTTTTGAACGGAAGATATTTCCTTTTTCACTATAGCCCTCTATGGGCTTCCAAATATCCCTTTGCCAATTCCACAAGAACAGCCTTAGCGAAAGGCTTCTTGAAGGGAAAGATGTAACTCTGTGAGATGAATTAACAGAACACAGAGCAGTTTCTCAGAAAGCTTCTTTCCAGTTTTGAACGGAAGATATTTCCTTTTTCACCACATCCCTCTATGGGCTTCCAAATATCCCTTTGCCAATTCCATAAGAACAGGTTTAGCGAAAGGCTTCTTGAAGGGAAAGATGTAACTCTGTGAGATGAATTAACAGAACACAGAGCAGTTTCTCAGAAAGCTTCTTTCCAGTTTTGAACGGAAGATATTTCCTTTTTCACCGTAGCCCTCTATGGGCTTCCAAATATCCCTTTGCCAATTCCACAAGAACAGCCTTAGCGAAAGGCTTCTTGAAGGGAAAGATGTAACTCTGTGAGATGAATTAACAAAACACAGAGTAGTTTCTCAGAAAGCTTCTTTCCAGTTTTGAACGGAAGATATTTCCTTTTTCACCATAGCCCTCTATGGGCTTCCAAATATCCCTTTGCCAATTCCACAAGAACAGCCTTAGCGAAAGGCTTCTTGAAGGGAAAGATGTAACTCTGTGAGATGAATTAACAGAACACAGAGCATTTTCTCAGAAAGCTTCTTTCCAGTTTTGAACGGAAGATATTTCCTTTTTCACCATAGCCCTCTGTGGGCTTCCGAATATCCCTTTGCCAATTCCACAAGAACAGCCTTAGCGAAAGGCTTCTTGAAGGGAAAGATGTAACTCTGTGAGATGAATTAACAGAACACAGAGCAGTTTCTCAGAAAGCTTCTTTCCAGTTTTGAACGGAAGATATTTCCTTTTTCACCATAGCCCTCTATGGGCTTCCAAATATCCCTTTGCCAATTCCACAAGAACAGCCTTAGCGAAAGGCTTCTCGAAGGGAAAGATGTAACTCTGTGAGATGAATTAAGAGAACACAGGGCAGTTTCTCAGAAAGCTTCTTTCCAGTTTTGAACGGAAGATATTTCCTTTTTCACCATAGCCCTCTATGGGCATCCAAATATCCCTTTGCCAATTCCACAAGAACAGCCTTAGCGAAAGGCTTCTTGAAGGGAAAGATGTAACTCTGTGAGATGAATTAACAGAACACAGAGCAGTTTCTCAGAAAGCTTCTTTCCAGTTTTGAACGGAAGATATTTTCTTTTTCACCATAGCCCTCTATGGGCTTCCAAATATCCCTTTGCCAATTCCACAAGAACAGCCTTAGCGAAAGGCTTCTTGAAGGGAAAGATGTAACTCTGTGAGATGAATTAACAGAACACAGAGCAGTTTCTCAGAAAGCTTCTTTCCAGTTTTGAACGGAAGATATTTCCTTTTTCACTATAGCCCTCTATGGGCTTCCAAATATCCCTTTGCCAATTCCACAAGAACAGCCTTAGCGAAAGGCTTCTTGAAGGGAAAGATGTAACTCTGTGAGATGAATTAACAGAACACAGAGCAGTTTCTCAGAAAGCTTCTTTCCAGTTTTGAACGGAAGATATTTCCTTTTTCACCACATCCCTCTATGGGCTTCCAAATATCCCTTTGCCAATTCCACAAGAACAGGTTTAGCGAAAGGCTACTTGAAGGGAAAGATGTAACTCTGTGAGATGAATTAACAGAACACAGAGCAGTTTCTCAGAAAGCTTCTTTCCAGTTTTGAACGGAAGATATTTCCTTTTTCACCGTAGCCCTCTATGGGCTTCCAAATATCCCTTTGCCAATTCCACAAGAACAGCCTTAGCGAAAGGCTTCTTGAAGGGAAAGATGTAACTCTGTGAGATGAATTAACAAAACACAGAGTAGTTTCTCAGAAAGCTTCTTTCCAGTTTTGAACGGAAGATATTTCCTTTTTCACCATAGCCCTCTATGGGCTTCCAAATATCCCTTTGCCAATTCCACAAGAACAGCCTTAGCGAAAGGCTTCTTGAAGGGAAAGATGTAACTCTGTGAGATGAATTAACAGAACACAGAGCATTTTCTCAGAAAGCTTCTTTCCAGTTTTGAACGGAAGATATTTCCTTTTTCACCATAGCCCTCTGTGGGCTTCCGAATATCCCTTTGCCAATTCCACAAGAACAGCCTTAGCGAAAGGCTTCTTGAAGGGAAAGATGTAACTCTGTGAGATGAATTAACAGAACACAGAGCAGTTTCTCAGAAAGCTTCTTTCCAGTTTTGAACGGAAGATATTTCCTTTTTCACCATAGCCCTCTATGGGCTTCCAAATATCCCTTTGCCAATTCCACAAGAACAGCCTTAGCGAAAGGCTTCTCGAAGGGAAAGATGTAACTCTGTGAGATGAATTAAGAGAACACAGGGCAGTTTCTCAGAAAGCTTCTTTCCAGTTTTGAACGGAAGATATTTCCTTTTTCACCATAGCCCTCTATGGGCATCCAAATATCCCTTTGCCAATTCCACAAGAACAGCCTTAGCGAAAGGCTTCTTGAAGGGAAAGATGTAACTCTGTGAGATGAATTAACAGAACACAGAGCAGTTTCTCAGAAAGCTTCTTTCCAGTTTTGAACGGAAGATATTTTCTTTTTCACCATAGCCCTCTATGGGCTTCCAAATATCCCTTTGCCAATTCCACAAGAACAGCCTTAGCGAAAGGCTTCTTGAAGGGAAAGATGTAACTCTGTGAGATGAATTAACAGAACACAGAGCAGTTTCTCAGAAAGCTTCTTTCCAGTTTTGAACGGAAGATATTTCCTTTTTCAACAGAGCCCTCTATGGGCTTCCAAATATCCCTTTGCCAATTCCACAAGAACAGCCTTAGCGAAAGGCTTCTTGAAGGGAAAGATGTAACTCTGTGAGATGAATTAACAGAACACAGAGCAGTTTCTCAGAAAGCTTCTTTCCAGTTTTGAACGGAAGATATTTCCTTTTTCACCACATCCCTCTATGGGCTTCCAAATATCCCTTTGCCAATTCCACAAGAACAGGTTTAGCGAAAGGCTTCTTGAAGGGAAAGATGTAACTCTGTGAGATGAATTAACAGAACACAGAGCAGTTTCTCAGAAAGCTTCTTTCCAGTTTTGAACGGAAGATATTTCCTTTTTCACCGTAGCCCTCTATGGGCTTCCAAATATCCCTTTGCCAATTCCACAAGAACAGCCTTAGCGAAAGGCTTCTTGAAGGGAAAGATGTAACTCTGTGAGATGAATTAACAAAACACAGAGTAGTTTCTCAGAAAGCTTCTTTCCAGTTTTGAACGGAAGATATTTCCTTTTTCACCATAGCCCTCTATGGGCTTCCAAATATCCCTTTGCCAATTCCACACGAACAGCCTTAGCGAAAGGCTTCTTGAAGGGAAAGATGTAACTCTGTGAGATGAATTAACAGAACACAGAGCAGTTTCTCAGAAAGCTTCTTTCCAGTTTTGAACGGAAGATATTTCCTTTTTCACCATAGCCCTCTATGGGCTTCCAAATATCCCTTTGCCAATTCCACAAGAACAGCCTTAGCGAAAGGCTTCTCGAAGGGAAAGATGTAACTCTGTGAGATGAATTAAGAGAACACAGGGCAGTTTCTCAGAAAGCTTCTTTCCAGTTTTGAACGGAAGATATTTCCTTTTTCACCATAGCCCTCTATGGGCATCCAAATATCCCTTTGCCAATTCCACAAGAACAGCCTTAGCGAAAGGCTTCTTGAAGGGAAAGATGTAACTCTGTGAGATGAATTAACAGAACACAGAGCAGTTTCTCAGAAAGCTTCTTTCCAGTTTTGAAGGGAAGATATTTCCTTTTTCAACAGAGCGCTCTATGGGCTTCCATATATCGCTTCGCCAATTCCACAAGAACAGCCTTAGCGAAAGGCTTCTTGAAGGGAAAGATGTAATTCTGTGAGATGAATTAACAGAACACAGAGCAGTTTCTCAGAAAGCTTCTTTCCAGTTTTGAACGGAAGATATTTCCTTTTTCACCATAGCCCTCTATGGGCTTCCAAATATCCCTTTGCCAATTCCACAAGAACAGCCTTAGCGAAAGGCTTCTTGAAGGGAAAGATGTAACTCTGTGAGATGAATTAAGAGAACACAGAGCAGTTTCTCAGAAAGCTTCTTTCCAGTTTTGAACGGAAGATATTTCCTTTTTCACAATAGCCCTCTATGGGCATCCAAATATCCCTTTGCCAATTCCACAAGAACAACCTTAGCGAAAGGCTTCTTGAAGGGAAAGATGTAACTCTGTGAGATGAATTAACAGAACACAGAGCAGTTTCTCAGAAAGCTTCTTTCCAGTTTTGAACTTAAGATATTTCCTTTTTCACTATAGCCCTCTATGGGCTTCCAAATATCCCTTTGCCAATTCCACAAGAACAGCCTTAGCGAAAAGATTCTTGAAGGGAAAGATGTAACTCTGTGAGATGAATTAACAAAACACAGAGCAGTTTCTCAGAAAGCTTCTTTCCGGTTTTGAATGGAAGATATTTCCTTTTTCACCATAGCCCTCTATGGGCTTCCAAATATCCCTTTGCCAATTCCACAAGAACAGCCTTAGCGAAAGGCTTCTTGAAGGGAAAGATGTAACTCTGTGAGATGAATTAACAGAACACAGAGCAGTTTCTCAGAAAGCTTCTTTCCAGTTTTGAACGGAAGATATGGTCTTTTTCACCATAGCCCTCTATGGGCTTCCAAATATCCCTTTGCCAATTCCACAAGAACAGCCTTAGCGAAAGGCTTCTTGAAGGGAAAGATGTAACTCTGTGAGATGAATTCACAGAACACAGAGCAGTTTCTCAGAAAGCTTCTTTCCAGTTTTGAACGGAAGATATTTCCTTTTTCACCAGAGCCCTCTATGGGCTTCCAAATATCCCTTTGCCAATTCCACAAGAACAGCCTTAGCGAAAGGCTTCTTGAAGGGAAAGATGTAACTCTGTGAGATGAATTAACAGAACACAGAGCAGTTTCTCAGAAAGCTTCTTTCCAGTTTTGAACGGAAGATATTTCCTTTTTCAACAGAGCCCTCTATGGGCTTCCAAATATCGCTTTGCCAATTCCACAAGAACAGCCTTATCGAAAGGCTTCTTGAAGGGAAAGATGTAACTTTGTGAGATGAATTAACAGAACACAGAGCAGTTTCTCGGAAAGCTTCTTTCCAGTTTTGAACGGAAGATATTTCCTTTTTCACCATAGACCTCTACGGGCTTCCAAATATCCCTTTGCCAATTCCACAAGAACAGCCTTAGCGAAAGGCTTCTTGAAGGGAAAGATGTAACTCTGTGAGATGAATTAAGAGAACACAGAGCAGTTTCTCAGAAAGCTTCTTTCCAGTTTTGAACGGAAGATATTTCCTTTTTCACCATAGCCCTCTATGGGCATCCAAATATCCCTTTGCCAATTCCACAAGAACAGCCTTAGCGAAAGGCTTCTTGAAGGGAAAGATGTAACTCTGTGAGATGAATTAACAGAACACAGAGCAGTTTCTCAGAAAGCTTCTTTCCAGTTTTGAACGGAAGATATTTCCTTTTTCACTATAGCCCTCTATGGGCTTCCAAATATCCCTTTGCCAATTCCACAAGAACAGCCTTAGCGAAAAGATTCTTGAAGGGAAAGATGTAACTCTGTGATATGAATTAACAAAACACAGAGCAGTTTCTCAGAAAGCTTCTTTCCGGTTTTGAATGGAAGATATTTCCTTTTTCACCATAGCCCTCTATGGGCTTCCAAATATCCCTTTGCCAATTCCACAAGAACAGCCTTAGCGAAAGGCTTCTTGAAGGGAAAGATGTAACTCTGTGAGATGAATTAACAGAACACAGAGCAGTTTCTCAGAAAGCTTCTTTCCAGTTTTGAACTTAAGATATTTTCTTTTTCACCATAGCCCTCTATGGGCTTCCAAATATCCCTTTGCCAATTCCACAAGAACAGCCTTAGCGAAAGGCTTCTTGAAGGGAAAGATGTAACTCTGTGAGATGAATTAACAGAACACAGAGCAGTTTCCAGAAAGCTTCTTTCCAGTTTTGAACGGAAGATATTTCCTTTTTCACCATAGCCCTCTATGGGCTTCCAAATATCCCTTTGCCAATTCCACAAGAACAGCCTTAGCGAAAGGCTTCTTGAAGGGAAAGATGTAACTCTGTGAGATGAATTAACAGAACACAGAGCAGTTTCTCAGAAAGCTTCTTTCCAGTTTTGAACGGAAGATATTTCCTTTTTCACCATAGCCCTCTACGGGCTTCCAAATATCCCTTTGCCAATTCCACAAGAACAGCCTTAGCGAAAGGCTTCTTGAAGGGAAAGATGTAACTCTGTGAGATGAATTAACAGAACACAGAGCAGTTTCTCAGAAAGCTTCTTTCCAGTTTTGAACGGAAGATATTTCCTTTTTCACCATAGCCCTCTATGGGCTTCCAAATATCCCTTTGCCAATTCCACAAGAACAGCCTTAGCGAAAGGCTTCTTGAAGGGAAAGATGTAACTCTGTGAGATGAATTAACAGAACACAGAGCAGTTTCTCAGAAAGCTTCTTTCCAGTTTTGAAGGGAAGATATTTCCTTTTTCAACAGAGCCCTCTATGGGCTTCCAAATATCGCTTTGCCAATTCCACAAGAACAGCCTTATCGAAAGGCTTCTTGAAGGGAAAGATGTAACATTGTGAGATGAATTAACAGAACACAGAGCAGTTTCTCAGAAACCTTCTTTCCAGTTTTGAACGGAAGATATTTCCTTTTTCACCGTAGACCTCTACGGGCTTCCAAATATCCCTTTGCCAATTCCACAAGAACAGCCTTAGCGAAAGGCTTCTTGAAAGGAAAGATGTAACTCTGTGAGATGAATTAACAGAACACAGAGCAGTTTCTCAGAAAGCTTCTTTCCAGTTTTTGAACGGAAGATATTTCCTTTTTCACCACAGCCCTCTATGGGCTTCCAAATATCCCTTTGCCAATTCCACAAGAACAGCCTTAGCGAAAGGCTTCTTGAAGGGAAAGATGTAACTCTGTGAGATGAATTAACAGAACACAGAGCAGTTTCTCAGAAAGCTTCTTTCCAGTTTTGAACGGAAGATATTTCCTTTTTCACCATAGCCCTCTATGGGCTTCCAAATATCCCTTTGCCAATTCCACAAGAACAGCCTTAGCGAAAAGCTTCTTAAAGGAAAGATGTAACACTGTGAGATGAATTAACAAAACACAGAGCAGTTTCTCAGAAAGCTTCTTTCCAGTTTTGAAGGGAAGATATTTCCTTTTTCAACAGAGCCCTCTATGGGCTTCCATATATCGCTTTGCCAATTCCACAAGAACAGCCTTAGCGAAAGGCTTCTTGAAGGGAAAGATGTAACTCTGTGAGATGAATTAACAGAACACAGAGCAGTTTCTCAGAAAGCTTTTTTCCAGTTTTGAACGGAAGATATTTCCTTTTTCACCATAGCCCTCTATGGGCTTCCAAATATCCCTTTGCCAATTCCACAAGAACAGCCTTAGCGAAAGGCTTCTCGAAGGGAAAGATGTAACTCTGTGAGATGAATTAAGAGAACACAGAGCAGTTTCTCAGAAAGCTTCTTTCCAGTTTTGAACGGAAGATATTTCCTTTTTCACCATAGCCCTCTACGGGCATCCAAATATCCCTTTGCCAATTCCAAAAGAACAGCCTTAGCGAAAAGCTTCTTGAAGGGAAAGATGTAACTCTGTGAGATGAATTAACAAAACACAGAGCAGTTTCTCAGAAAGCTTCTTTCCAGTTTTGAACGGAAGATATTTCCTTTTTCACTATAGCGCTCTATGGGCTTCCAAATAACCCTTTGCGAATTCCACAAG
Organism: Chlorocebus sabaeus; assembly: GCF_047675955.1. Classification (NCBI taxonomy): domain Eukaryota; kingdom Metazoa; phylum Chordata; class Mammalia; order Primates; family Cercopithecidae; genus Chlorocebus; species Chlorocebus sabaeus. The sequence goes on along the minus strand of NW_027327782.1, from coordinate 97,511 downwards.
AACAGCCTTAGCGAAAAGCTTCTTGAAGGGAAAGATGTAACTCTGTGAGATGAATTAACAGAACACAGAGCAGTTTCTCAGAAAGCTTCTTTCCAGTTTTGAACGGAAGATATTTCCTTTTTCACCATAGCCCTCTATGGGCTTCCAAATATCCCTTTGCCAATTCCACAAGAACAGCCTTAGCGAAAGGCTTCTTGAAGGGAAAGATGTAACTCTGTGAGATGAATTAACAGAACACAGAGCAGTTTCTCAGAAAGCTTCTTTCCAGTTTTGAACGGAAGATATTTCCTTTTTCACCATAGCCTTCTATGGGCTTCCAAATATCCCTTTGCCAATTCCACAAGAACAGCCTTAGCGAAAGGCTTCTTGAAGGGAAAGATGTAACTCTGTGAGATGAATTAACAGAACACAGAGCAGTTTCTCAGAAAGCTTCTTTCCAGTTTTGAACGGAAGATATTTCCTTTTTCACCATAGCCCTCTATGGGCTTCCAAATATCCCTTTGCCAATTCCACAAGAACAGCCTTAGCGAAAGGCTTCTTGAAGGGAAAGATGTAACTCTGTGAGATGAATTAACAGAACACCGAGCAGTTTCTCAGAAAGCTTCTTTCCAGTTTTGAACGGAAGATATTTCCTTTTTCACCATAGCCCTCTACGGGCTTCCAAATATCCCTTTGCCAATTCCACAAGAACAGCCTTAGCGAAAGGCTTCTTGAAGGGAAAGATGTAACTCTGTGAGATGAATGAACAGAAAACAGAGCAGTTTCTCAGAAAGCTTCTTTCCAGTTTTGAACGGAAGATATTTCCTTTTTCACCATAGCCCTCTATGGGCTTCCAAATATCCCTTTGCCAATTCCACAAGAACAGCCTTAGCGAAAGGCTTCTTGAAGGGAAAGATGTAACTCTGTGAGATGAATTAACAGAACACAGAGCAGTTTCTCAGAAAGCTTCTTTCCAGTTTTGAACGGAAGATATTTCCTTTTTCACCATAGCCCTCTATGGGCTTCCAAATATCCCTTTGCCAATTCCACAAGAACAGACTTAGCGAAAGGCTTCTTGAAGGGAAAGATGTAACTCTGTGAGATGAATTAACAGAACACAGAGCAGTTTCTCAGAAAGCTTCTTTCCAGTTTTGAACGGAAGATATTTCCTTTTTCACCATAGCCCTCTATGGGCTTCCAAATATCCCTTTGCCAATTCCACAAGAACAGCCTTAGCGAAAGGCTTCTTGAAGGGAAAGATGTAACTCTGTGAGATGAATTAACAGAACACAGAGCAGTTTCTCAGAAAGCTTCTTTCCAGTTTTGAACGGAAGATATTTCCTTTTTCACCATAGCCCTCTATGGGCTTCCAAATATCCCTTTGCCAATTCCACAAGAACAGCCTTAGCGAAAGGCTTCTTGAAGGGAAAGATGTAACTCTGTGAGATGAATTAAGAGAACACAGAGCAGTTTCTCAGAAAGCTTCTTTCCAGTTTTGAACGGAAGATATTTCCTTTTTCACCATAGCCCTCTAAGGGCTTCCAAATATCCCTTTGCCAATTCCACAAGAACAGCCTTAGCGAAAGGCTTCTTGAAGTGAAAGATGTAACTCTCTGAGACGAATTAACAGAACACAGAGCAGTTTCTCAGAAAGCTTCTTTCCAGTTTTGAACGGAAGATATTTCCTTTTTCACCATAGCCCTCTATGGGCTTCCAAAAATCCCTTTGCCAATTCCACAAGAACAGCCTTAGCGAAAGGCTTCTCGAAGGGAAAGATGTAACTCTGTGAGATGAATTAAGAGAACACAGAGCAGTTTCTCAGAAAGCTTCTTTCCTGTTTTGAACGGAAGATATTTCCTTTTTCACCATAGCCCTCTAAGGGCACCAAATATCCCTTTGCCAATTACACAAGAACAGTCTTAGCGAAAGGCTTCTTGAAGGGAAAGATGTAACTCTGTGAGATGAATTAACAGAACACAGAGCAGTTTCTCAGAAAGCTTCTTTCCAGTTTTGAAGGGAAGATATTTCCTTTTTCAACAGAGCCCTCTATGGGCTTCCTTATATCGCTTCGCCAATTCCACAAGAACAGCCTTAGCGAAAGGCTTCTTGAAGGGAAAGATGTAATTCTGTGAGATGAATTAACAGAACACAGAGCAGTTTCTCAGAAAGCTTCTTTCCAGTTTTGAACGGAAGATATTTCCTTTTTCACCATAGCCCTCTATGGGCTTCCAAATATCCCTTTGCCAATTCCACAAGAACAGCCTTAGCGAAAGGCTTCTTGAAGGGAAAGATGTAACTCTGTCAGATGAATTAAGAGAACACAGAGCAGTTTCTCAGAAAGCTTCTTTCCAGTTTTGAACGGAAGATATTTCCTTTTTCACCATAGCCCTCTATGGGCATCCAAATATCCCTTTGCCAATTCCACAAGAACAGCCTTAGCGAAAGGCTTCTTGAAGGGAAAGATGTAACTCTGTGAGATGAATTAACAGAACACAGAGCAGTTTCTCAGAAAGCTTCTTTCCAGTTTTGAACGGAAGATATTTCCTTTTTCACTATAGCCCTCTATGGGCTTCCAAATATCCCTTTGCCAATTCCACAAGAACAGCCTTAGCGAAAAGATTCTTGAAGGGAAAGATGTAACTCTGTGAGATGAATTAACAAAACACAGAGCAGTTTCTCAGAAAGCTTCTTTCCGGTTTTGAATGGAAGATATTTCCTTTTTCACCATAGCCCTCTATGGGCTTCCAAATATCCCTTTGCCAATTCCACAAGAACAGCCTTAGCGAAAGGCTTCTTGAAGGGAAAGATGTAACTCTGTGAGATGAATTAACAGAACACAGAGCAGTTTCTCAGAAAGCTTCTTTCCAGTTTTGAACGGAAGATATTTTCTTTTTCACCATAGCCCTCTATGGGCTTCCAAATATCCCTTTGCCAATTCCACAAGAACAGCCTTAGCGAAAGGCTTCTCGAAGGGAAAGATGTAACTCTGTGAGATGAATTAACAGAACACAGAGCAGTTTCTCAGAAAGCTTCTTTCCAGTTTTGAACGGAAGATATTTCCTTTTTCACCATAGCCCTCTATGGGCTTCCAAATATCCCTTTGCCAATTCCACAAGAACAGCCTTAGCGAAAGGCTTCTTGAAGGGAAAGATGTAACTCTGTGAGATGAATTAACAGAACACAGAGCAGTTTCTCAGAAAGCTTCTTTCCAGTTTTGAACGGAAGATATTTCCTTTTTCACCATAGCCCTCTACGGGCTTCCAAATATCCCTTTGCCAATTCCACAAGAACAGCCTTAGCGAAAGGCTTCTTGAAGGGAAAGATGTAACTCTGTGAGATGAATTAACAGAACACAGAGCAGTTTCTCAGAAAGCTTCTTTCCAGTTTTGAAGGGAAGATATTTCCTTTTTCAACAGAGCCCTCTATGGGCTTCCAAATATCGCTTTGCCAATTCCACAAGAACAGCCTTATCGAAAGGCTTCTTGAAGGGAAAGATGTAACTTTGTGAGATGAATTAACAGAACACAGAGCAGTTTCTCAGAAAGCTTCTTTCCAGTTTTGAACGGAAGATATTTCCTTTTTCACCATAGACCTCTACGGGCTTCCAAATATCCCTTTGCCAATTCCACAAGAACAGCCTTAGCGAAAGGCTTCTTGAAGGGAAAGATGTAACTCTGTGAGATGAATTAAGAGAACACAGAGCAGTTTCTCAGAAAGCTTCTTTCCAGTTTTGAACGGAAGATATTTCCTTTTTCACCATAGCCCTCTATGGGCATCCAAATATCCCTTTGCCAATTCCACAAGAACAGCCTTAGCGAAAGGCTTCTTGAAGGGAAAGATGTAACTCTGTGAGATGAATTAACAGAACACAGAGCAGTTTCTCAGAAAGCTTCTTTCCAGTTTTGAACGGAAGATATTTCCTTTTTCACTATAGCCCTCTATGGGCTTCCAAATATCCCTTTGCCAATTCCACAAGAACAGCCTTAGCGAAAAGATTCTTGAAGGGAAAGATGTAACTCTGTGAGATGAATTAACAAAACACAGAGCAGTTTCTCAGAAAGCTTCTTTCCGGTTTTGAATGGAAGATATTTCCTTTTTCACCATAGCCCTCTATGGGCTTCCAAATATCCCTTTGCCAATTCCACAAGAACAGCCTTAGCGAAAGGCTTCTTGAAGGGAAAGATGTAACTCTGTGAGATGAATTAACAGAACACAGAGCAGTTTCTCAGAAAGCTTCTTTCCAGTTTTGAACGGAAGATATTTTCTTTTTAACCATAGCCCTCTATGGGCTTCCAAATATCCCTTTGCCAATTCCACAAGAACAGCCTTAGCGAAAGGCTTCTTGAAGGGAAAGATGTAACTCTGTGAGATGAATTAACAGAACACAGAGCAGTTTCCAGAAAGCTTCTTTCCAGTTTTGAACGGAAGATATTTCCTTTTTCACCATAGCCCTCTATGGGCTTCCAAATATCCCTTTGCCAATTCCACAAGAACAGCCTTAGCGAAAGGCTTCTTGAAGGGAAAGATGTAACTCTGTGAGATGAATTAACAGAACACAGAGCAGTTTCTCAGAAAGCTTCTTTCCAGTTTTGAACGGAAGATATTTCCTTTTTCACCATAGCCCTCTACGGGCTTCCAAATATCCCTTTGCCAATTCCACAAGAACAGCCTTAGCGAAAGGCTTCTTGAAGGGAAAGATGTAACTCTGTGAGATGAATTAACAGAACACAGAGCAGTTTCTCAGAAAGCTTCTTTCCAGTTTTGAACGGAAGATATTTCCTTTTTCACCATAGCCCTCTATGGGCTTCCAAATATCCCTTTGCCAATTCCACAAGAACAGCCTTATCGAAAGGCTTCTTGAAGGGAAAGATGTAACTCTGTGAGATGAATTAACAGAACACAGAGCAGTTTCTCAGAAAGCTTCTTTCCAGTTTTGAAGGGAAGATATTTCCTTTTTCAACAGAGCCCTCTATGGGCTTCCAAATATCGCTTTGCCAATTCCACAAGAACAGCCTTATCGAAAGGCTTCTTGAAGGGAAAGATGTAACTTTGTGAGATGAATTAACAGAACACAGAGCAGTTTCTCAGAAAGCTTCTTTCCAGTTTTGAACGGAAGATATTTCCTTTTTCACCGTAGACCTCTACGGGTTTCCAAATATCCCTTTGCCAATTCCACAAGAACAGCCTTAGCGAAAGGCTTCTTGAAAGGAAAGATGTAACTCTGTGAGATGAATTAACAGAACACAGAGCAGTTTCTCAGAAAGCTTCTTTCCAGTTTTTGAACGGAAGATATTTCCTTTTTCACCACAGCCCTCTATGGGCTTCCAAATATCCCTTTGCCAATTCCACAAGAACAGCCTTAGCGAAAGGCTTCTTGAAGGGAAAGATGTAACTCTGTGAGATGAATTAACAGAACACAGAGCAGTTTCTCAGAAAGCTTCTTTCCAGTTTTGAACGGAAGATATTTCCTTTTTCACCATAGCCCTCTATGGGCTTCCAAATATCCCTTTGCCAATTCCACAAGAACAGCCTTAGCGAAAGGCTTCTTGAAGGGAAAGATGTAACTCTCTGAGACGAATTAACAGAACACAGAGCAGTTTCTCAGAAAGCTTCTTTCCAGTTTTGAACGGAAGATATTTCCTTTTTCACCATAGCCCTCTATGGGCTTCCAAATATCCCTTTGCCAATTCCACAAGAACAGCCTTAGCGAAAGGCTTCTTGAAGGGAAAGATGTAATTCTGTGAGATGAATTAACAGAACACAGAGCAGTTTCTCAGAAAGCTTCTTTCCAGTTTTGAACGGAAGATATTTCCTTTTTCACCATAGCCCTCTATGGGCTTCCAAATATCCCTTTGCCAATTCGACAAGAACAGCCTTAGCGAAAGGCTTCTCGAAGGGAAAGATGTAACTCTGTGAGATGAATTAAGAGAACACAGAGCAGTTTCTCAGAAAACTTCTTTCCAGTTTTGAACGGAAGATATTTCCTTTTTCACCATAGCCCTCTATGGGCATCCAAATATCCCTTTGCCAATTCCACAAGAACAGCCTTAGCGAAAGGCTTCTTGAAGGGAAAGATGTAACTGTGTGAGATGAATTAACAGAACACAGAGCAGTTTCTCAGAAAGCTTCTTTCCAGTTTTGAACGGAAGATATTTCCTTTTTCACTATAGCCCTCTATGGGATTCCAAATATCCCTTTGCCAATTCCACAAGAACAGCATTAGCGAAAAGCTTCTTGAAGGGAAAGATGTAACTCTGTGAGATGAATTAACAAAACACAGAGCAGTTTCTCAGAAAGCTTCTTTCCAGTTTTGAACGGAAGATATTTCCTTTTTCACTATAGCGCTCTATGGGCTTCCAAATAACCCTTTGCCAATTCCACAAGAACAGCCTTAGCGAAAAGCTTCTTGAAGGGAAAGATGTAACTCTGTGAGATGAATTAACAAAACACAGAGCAGTTTCTCAGAAAGATTCTTTCCAGTTTTGAACGGAAGATATTACCTTTTTCACCATAGCCCTCTATGGGCTTCCAAATATCCCTTTGCCAATTCCACAAGAACAGCCTTAGCGAAAGGCTTCTTGAAGGGAAAGATGTAACTCTGTGAGATGAATGAACAGAACACAGAGCAGTTTCTCAGAAAGCTTCTTTCCAGTTTTGAACGGAAGATAATTCCTTTTTCACCATAGCCCTCTATGGGCTTCCAAATATCCCTTTGCCAATTCCACAAGAACAGCCTTAGCGAAAAGCTTCTTAAAGGAAAGATGTAACACTGTGAGATGAATTAACAAAACACAGAGCAGTTTCTCAGAAAGCTTCTTTCCAGTTTTGAAGGGAAGATATTTCCTTTTTCAACAGAGCCCTCTATGGGCTTCCATATATCGCTTTGCCAATTCCACAAGAACAGCCTTAGCGAAAGGCTTCTTGAAGGGAAATATGTAATTCTGTGAGATGAATTAACAGAACACAGAGCAGTTTCTCAGAAAGCTTCTTTCCAGTTTTGAACGGAAGATATTTCCTTTTTCACCATAGCCCTCTATGGGCTTCCAAATATCCCTTTGCCAATTCCACAAGAACAGCCTTAGCGAAAGGCTTCTTGAAGGGAAAGATGTAACTCTCTGAGACGAATTAACAGAACACAGAGCAGTTTCTCAGAAAGCTTCTTTCCAGTTTTGAACGGAAGATATTTCCTTTTTCACCATAGCCCTCTATGGGCTTCCAAATATCCCTTTGCCAATTCCACAAGAACAGCCTTAGCGAAAGGCTTCTTGAAGGGAAAGATGTAATTCTGTGAGATGAATTAACAGAACACAGAGCAGTTTCTCAGAAAGCTTCTTTCCAGTTTTGAACGGAAGATATTTCCTTTTTCACCATAGCCCTCTATGGGCTTCCAAATATCCCTTTGCCAATTCGACAAGAACAGCCTTAGCGAAAGGATTCTCGAAGGGAAAGATGTAACTCTGTGAGATGAATTAAGAGAACACAGAGCAGTTTCTCAGAAAACTTCTTTCCAGTTTTGAACGGAAGATATTTCCTTTTTCACCATAGCCCTCTATGGGCATCCAAATATCCCTTTGCCAATTCCACAAGAACAGCCTTAGCGAAAGGCTTCTTGAAGGGAAAGATGTAACTGTGTGAGATGAATTAACAGAACACAGAGCAGTTTCTCAGAAAGCTTCTTTCCAGTTTTGAACGGAAGATATTTCCTTTTTCACTATAGCCCTCTATGGGATTCCAAATATCCCTTTGCCAATTCCACAAGAACAGCCTTAGCGAAAAGCTTCTTGAAGGGAAAGATGTAACTCTGTGAGATGAATTAACAAAACACAGAGCAGTTTCTCAGAAAGCTTCTTTCCAGTTTTGAACGGAAGATATTTCCTTTTTCACTATAGCGCTCTATGGGCTTCCAAATAACCCTTTGCCAATTCCACAAGAACAGCCTTAGCGAAAAGCTTCTTGAAGGGAAAGATGTAACTCTGTGAGATGAATTAACAAAACACAGAGCAGTTTCTCAGAAAGCTTCTTTCCAGTTTTGAACGGAAGATATTACCTTTTTCACCATAGCCCTCTATGGGCTTCCAAATATCCCTTTGCCAATTCCACAAGAACAGCCTTAGCGAAAGGCTTCTTGAAGGGAAAGATGTAACTCTGTGAGATGAATGAACAGAACACAGAGCAGTTTCTCAGAAAGCTTCTTTCCAGTTTTGAACGGAAGATAATTCCTTTTTCACCATAGCACTCTATGGGCTTCCAAATATCCCTTTGCCAATTCCACAAGAACAGCCTTAGCGAAAAGCTTCTTAAAGGAAAGATGTAACACTGTGAGATGAATTAACAAAACACAGAGCAGTTTCTCAGAAAGCTTCTTTCCAGTTTTGAAGGGAAGATATTTCCTTTTTCAACAGAGCCCTCTATGGGCTTCCATATATCGCTTTGCCAATTCCACAAGAACAGCCTTAGCGAAAGGCTTCTTGAAGGGAAATATGTAATTCTGTGAGATGAATTAACAGAACACAGAGCAGTTTCTCAGAAAGCTTTTTTCCAGTTTTGAACGGAAGATATTTCCTTTTTCACCATAGCCCTCTATGGGCTTCCAAATATCCCTTTGCCAATTCCACAAGAACAGCCTTAGCGAAAGGCTTCTCGAAGGGAAAGATGTAACTCTGTGAGATGAATTAAGAGAACACAGAGCAGTTTCTCAGAAAGCTTCTTTCCAGTTTTGAACGGAAGATATTTCCTTTTTCACCATAGCCCTCTACGGGCATCCAAATATCCCTTTGCCAATTCCACAAGAACAGCCTTAGCGAAAGGCTTCTTGAAGGGAAAGATTGAACTGTGTGAGATGAATTAACAGAACACAGAGCAGTTTCTCAGAAAGCTTCTTTCCAGTTTTGAACGGAAGATATTCCCTTTTTCACTATAGCCCTCTATGGGATTCCAAATATCCCTTTGCCAATTCCACAAGAACAGCCTTAGCGAAAGGCTTCTTGAAGGGAAAGATGTAACTCTGTGAGATGAATTAACAGAACACAGAGCAGTTTCTCAGAAAGCTTCTTTCCAGTTTTGAACGGAAGATATTTCCTTTTTCACCATAGCCCTCTATGGGCTTCCAAATATCCCTTTGCCAATTCCACAAGAACAGCCTTAGCAAAAGGCTTCTCGAAGGGAAAGATGTAACTCTGTGAGATGAATTAAGAGAACACAGGGCAGTTTCTCAGAAAGCTTCTTTCCAGTTTTGAACGGAAGATATTTCCTTTTTCACCATAGCCCTCTATGGGCATCCAAATATCCCTTTGCCAATTCCACAAGAACAGCCTTAGCGAAAGGCTTCTTGAAGGGAAAGATGTAACTCTGTGAGATGAATTAACAGAACACAGAGCAGTTTCTCAGAAAGCTTCTTTCCAGTTTTGAACGGAAGATATTTTCTTTTTCACCATAGCCCTCTATGGGCTTCCAAATATCCCTTTGCCAACTCCACAAGAACAGCCTTAGCGAAAGGCTTCTTGAAGGGAAAGATGTAACTCTGTGAGATGAATTAACAGAACACAGAGCAGTTTCTCAGAAAGCTTCTTTCCAGTTTTGAACGGAAGATATTTCCTTTTTCACTATAGCCCTCTATGGGCTTCCAAATATCCCTTTGCCAATTCCACAAGAACAGCCTTAGCGAAAGGCTTCTTGAAGGGAAAGATGTAACTCTGTGAGATGAATTAACAGAACACAGAGCAGTTTCTCAGAAAGCTTCTTTCCAGTTTTGAACGGAAGATATTTCCTTTTTCACCACATCCCTCTATGGGCTTCCAAATATCCCTTTGCCAATTCCATAAGAACAGGTTTAGCGAAAGGCTTCTTGAAGGGAAAGATGTAACTCTGTGAGATGAATTAACAGAACACAGAGCAGTTTCTCAGAAAGCTTCTTTCCAGTTTTGAACGGAAGATATTTCCTTTTTCACCGTAGCCCTCTATGGGCTTCCAAATATCCCTTTGCCAATTCCACAAGAACAGCCTTAGCGAAAGGCTTCTTGAAGGGAAAGATGTAACTCTGTGAGATGAATTAACAAAACACAGAGTAGTTTCTCAGAAAGCTTCTTTCCAGTTTTGAACGGAAGATATTTCCTTTTTCACCATAGCCCTCTATGGGCTTCCAAATATCCCTTTGCCAATTCCACAAGAACAGCCTTAGCGAAAGGCTTCTTGAAGGGAAAGATGTAACTCTGTGAGATGAATTAACAGAACACAGAGCATTTTCTCAGAAAGCTTCTTTCCAGTTTTGAACGGAAGATATTTCCTTTTTCACCATAGCCCTCTGTGGGCTTCCGAATATCCCTTTGCCAATTCCACAAGAACAGCCTTAGCGAAAGGCTTCTTGAAGGGAAAGATGTAACTCTGTGAGATGAATTAACAGAACACAGAGCAGTTTCTCAGAAAGCTTCTTTCCAGTTTTGAACGGAAGATATTTCCTTTTTCACCATAGCCCTCTATGGGCTTCCAAATATCCCTTTGCCAATTCCACAAGAACAGCCTTAGCGAAAGGCTTCTCGAAGGGAAAGATGTAACTCTGTGAGATGAATTAAGAGAACACAGGGCAGTTTCTCAGAAAGCTTCTTTCCAGTTTTGAACGGAAGATATTTCCTTTTTCACCATAGCCCTCTATGGGCATCCAAATATCCCTTTGCCAATTCCACAAGAACAGCCTTAGCGAAAGGCTTCTTGAAGGGAAAGATGTAACTCTGTGAGATGAATTAACAGAACACAGAGCAGTTTCTCAGAAAGCTTCTTTCCAGTTTTGAACGGAAGATATTTCCTTTTTCACTATAGCCCTCTATGGGCTTCCAAATATCCCTTTGCCAATTCCACAAGAACAGCCTTAGCGAAAGGCTTCTTGAAGGGAAAGATGTAACTCTGTGAGATGAATTAACAGAACACAGAGCAGTTTCTCAGAAAGCTTCTTTCCAGTTTTGAACGGAAGATATTTCCTTTTTCACCACATCCCTCTATGGGCTTCCAAATATCCCTTTGCCAATTCCACAAGAACAGGTTTAGCGAAAGGCTTCTTGAAGGGAAAGATGTAACTCTGTGAGATGAATTAACAGAACACAGAGCAGTTTCTCAGAAAGCTTCTTTCCAGTTTTGAACGGAAGATATTTCCTTTTTCACCGTAGCCCTCTATGGGCTTCCAAATATCCCTTTGCCAATTCCACAAGAACAGCCTTAGCGAAAGGCTTCTTGAAGGGAAAGATGTAACTCTGTGAGATGAATTAGCAAAACACAGAGTAGTTTCTCAGAAAGCTTCTTTCCAGTTTTGAACGGAAGATATTTCCTTTTTCACCATAGCCCTCTATGGGCTTCCAAATATCCTTTTGCCAATTCCACAAGAACAGCCTTAGCGAAAGTCTTCTTGAAGGGAAAGATGTAACTCTGTGAGATGAATTAACAGAACACAGAGCAGTTTCTCAGAAAGCTTCTTTCCAGTTTTGAACGGAAGATATTTCCTTTTTCACCATAGCCCTCTATGGGCTTCCAAATATCCCTTTGCCAATTCCACAAGAACAGCCTTAGCGAAAGGCTTCTCGAAGGGAAAGATGTAACTCTGTGAGATGAATTAAGAGAACACAGGGCAGTTTCTCAGAAAGCTTCTTTCCAGTTTTGAACGGAAGATATTTCCTTTTTCACCATAGCCCTCTATGGGCATCCAAATATCCCTTTGCCAATTCCACAAGAACAGCCTTAGCGAAAGGCTTCTTGAAGGGAAAGATGTAACTCTGTGAGATGAATTAACAGAACACAGAGCAGTTTCTCAGAAAGCTTCTTTCCAGTTTTGAACGGAAGATATTTACTTTTTCAACATAGCCCTCTATGGGCTTCCAAATATCCCTTTGCCAATTCCACAAGAACAGCCTTAGCGAAAGGCTTCTTGAAGGGAAAGATGTAACTCTGTGAGATGAATTAACAGAACACAGAGCAGTTTCTCAGAAAGCTTCTTTCCAGTTTTGAACGGAAGATATTTCCTTTTTCACTATAGCCCTCTATGGGCTTCCAAATATCCCTTTGCCAATTCCACAAGAACAGCCTTAGCGAAAGGCTTCTTGAAGGGAAAGATGTAACTCTGTGAGATGAATTAACAGAACACAGAGCAGTTTCTCAGAAAGCTTCTTTCCAGTTTTGAACGGAAGATATTTCCTTTTTCACCACAGCCCTCTATGGGCTTCCAAATATCCCTTTGCCAATTCCACAAGAACAGGTTTAGCGAAAGGCTTCTTGAAGGGAAAGATGTAACTCTGTGAGATGAATTAACAGAACACAGAGCAGTTTCTCAGAAAGCTTCTTTCCAGTTTTGAACGGAAGATATTTCCTTTTTCACCGTAGCCCTCTATGGGCTTCCAAATATCACTTTGCCAATTCCACAAGAACAGCCTTAGCGAAAGGCTTCTTGAAGGGAAAGATGTAACTCTGTGAGATGAATTAACAAAACACAGAGCAGTTTCTCAGAAAGCTTCTTTCCAATTTTGAACGGAAGATATTTCCTTTTTCACCATAGCCCTCTATGGGCTTCCAAATATCCCTTTGCCAATTCCACAAGAACAGCCTTAGCGAAAGGCTTCTTGAAGGGAAAGATGTAACTCTGTGAGATGAATTAACAGAACACAGAGCAGTTTCTCAGAAAGCTTCTTTCCAGTTTTGAACGGAAGATATTTCCTTTTTCACCATAGCCCTCTATGGGCTTCCAAATATCCCTTTGCCAATTCCACAAGAACAGCCTTAGCGAAAGGCTTCTTGAAGGGAAAGATGTAACTCTCTGAGACGAATTAACAGAACACAGAGCAGTTTCTCAGAAAGCTTCTTTCCAGTTTTGAACGGAAGATATTTCCTTTTTCACCATAGCCCTCTATGGGCTTCCAAATATCCCTTTGCCAATTCCACAAGAACAGCCTTAGCGAAAGGCTTCTCGAAGGGAAAGATGTAACTCTGTGAGATGAATTAAGAGAACACAGAGCAGTTTCTCAGAAAGCTTCTTTCCAGTTTTGAACGGAAGATATTTCCTTTTTCACCGTAGCCCTCTAAGGGCATCCAAATATCCCTTTGCCAATTACACAAGAACAGTCTTAGCGAAAGGCTTCTTGAAGGGAAAGATGTAACTCTGTGAGATGAATTAACAGAACACAGAGCAGTTTCTCAGAAACCTTCTTTCCAGTTTTGAACGGAAGATATTTCCTTTTTCACTATAGACCTCTATGGGCTTCCAAATATCCCTTTGCCAATTCCACAAGAACAGCCTTAGCGAAAAGCTTCTTAAAGGAAGGATGTAACTCTGTGAGATGAATTAACAAAACACAGAGCAGTTTCTCAGAAAGCTTCTTTCCAGTTTTGAAGGGAAGATATTTCCTTTTTCAACAGAGCCCTCTATGGGCTTCCATATATCGCTTTGCCAATTCCACAAGAACAGCCTTAGCGAAAGGCTTCTTGAAGGGAAAGATGTAATTCTGTGAGATGAATTAACAGAACACAGAGTAGTTTCTCAGAAAGCTTCTTTCCAGTTTTGAACGGAAGATATTTCCTTTTTCACCATAGCCCTCTATGGGCTTCCAAATATCCCTTTGCCAATTCCACAAGAACAGCCTTAGCGGAAGGCTTCTCGAAGGGAAAGATGTAACTCTGTGAGATGAATTAAGAGAACACAGGGCAGTTTCTCAGAAAGCTTCTTTCCAGTTTTGAACGGAAGATATTTCCTTTTTCACCATAGCCCTCTATGGGCATCCAAATATCCCTTTGCCAATTCCACAAGAACAGCCTTAGCGAAAGGCTTCTTGAAGGGAAAGATGTAACTCTGTGAGATGAATTAACAGAACACAGAGCAGTTTCTCAGAAAGCTTCTTTCCAGTTTTGAACGGAAGATATTTTCTTTTTCACCATAGCCCTCTATGGGCTTCCAAATATCCCTTTGCCAATTCCACAAGAACAGCCTTAGCGAAAGGCTTCTTGAAGGGAAAGATGTAACTCTGTGAGATGAATTAACAGAACACAGAGCAGTTTCTCAGAAAGCTTCTTTCCAGTTTTGAAGGGAAGATATTTCCTTTTTCAACAGAGCGCTCTATGGGCTTCCATATATCGCTTCGCCAATTCCACAAGAACAGCCTTAGCGAAAGGCTTCTTGAAGGGAAAGATGTAATTCTGTGAGATGAATTAACAGAACACAGAGCAGTTTCTCAGAAAGCTTCTTTCCAGTTTTGAACGGAAGATATTTCCTTTTTCACCATAGCCCTCTATGGGCTTCGAAATATCCCTTTGCCAATTCCACAAGAACAGCCTTAGCGAAAGGCTTCTCGAAGGGAAAGATGTAACTCTGTGAGATGAATTAAGAGAACAGAGAGCAGTTTCTCAGAAAGCTTCTTTCCAGTTTTGAACGGAAGATATTTCCTTTTTCACCGTAGCCCTCTAAGGGCATCCAAATATCCCTTTGCCAATTACACAAGAACAGTCTTAGCGAAAGGCTTCTTGAAGGGAAAGATGTAACTCTGTGAGATGAATTAACAGAACACAGAGCAGTTTCTCAGAAACCTTCTTTCCAGTTTTGAACGGAAGATATTTCCTTTTTCACTATAGACCTCTATGGGCTTCCAAATATCCCTTTGCCAATTCCAAAAGAACAGCCTTAGCGAAAAGCTTCTTAAAGGAAGGATGTAACTCTGTGAGATGAATTAACAAAACACAGAGCAGTTTCTCAGAAAGCTTCTTTCCAGTTTTGAAGGGAAGATATTTCCTTTTTCAACAGAGCCCTCTATGGGCTTCCATATATCGCTTTGCCAATTCCACAAGAACAGCCTTAGCGAAAGGCTTCTTGAAGGGAAAGATGTAATTCTGTGAGATGAATTAACAGAACGCAGAGCAGTTTCTCAGAAAGCTTCTTTCCAGTTTTGAACGGAAGATATTTCCTTTTTCACCATAGCCCTCTATGGGCTTCCAAATATCCCTTTGCCAATTCCACAAGAACAGCCTTAGCGGAAGGCTTCTCGAAGGGAAAGATGTAACTCTGTGAGATGAATTAAGAGAACACAGGGCAGTTTCTCAGAAAGCTTCTTTCCAGTATTGAACGGAAGATATTTCCTTTTTCACCATAGCCATCTATGGGCATCCAAATATCCCTTTGCCAATTCCACAAGAACAGCCTTAGCGAAAGGCTTCTTGAAGGGAAAGATGTAACTCTGTGAGATGAATTAACAGAACACAGAGCAGTTTCTCAGAAAGCTTCTTTCCAGTTTTGAACGGAAGATATTTCCTTTTTCAACAGAGCGCTCTATGGGCTTCCATATATCGCTTCGCCAATTCCACAAGAACAGCCTTAGCGAAAGGCTTCTTGAAGGGAAAGATGTAATTCTGTGAGATGAATTAACAGAACACAGAGCAGTTTCTCAGAAAGCTTCTTTCCAGTTTTGAACGGAAGATATTTCCTTTTTCACCATAGCCCTCTATGGGCTTCCAAATATCCCTTTGCCAATTCCACAAGAACAGCCTTAGCGAAAGGCTTCTTGAAGGGAAAGATGTAACTCTGTGAGATGAATTAAGAGAACACAGAGCAGTTTCTCAGAAAGCTTCTTTCCAGTTTTGAACGGAAGATATTTCCTTTTTCACAATAGCCCTCTATGGGCATCCAAATATCCCTTTGCCAATTCCACAAGAACAACCTTAGCGAAAGGCTTCTTGAAGGGAAAGATGTAACTCTGTGAGATGAATTAACAGAACACAGAGCAGTTTCTCAGAAAGCTTCTTTCCAGTTTTGAACTTAAGATATTTCCTTTTTCACTATAGCCCTCTATGGGCTTCCAAATATCCCTTTGCCAATTCCACAAGAACAGCCTTAGCGAAAAGATTCTTGAAGGGAAAGATGTAACTCTGTGAGATGAATTAACAAAACACAGAGCAGTTTCTCAGAAAGCTTCTTTCCGGTTTTGAATGGAAGATATTTCCTTTTTCACCATAGCCCTCTATGGGCTTCCAAATATCCCTTTGCCAATTCCACAAGAACAGCCTTAGCGAAAGGCTTCTTGAAGGGAAAGATGTAACTCTGTGAGATGAATTAACAGAACACAGAGCAGTTTCTCAGAAAGCTTCTTTCCAGTTTTGAACGGAAGATATTGTCTTTTTCACCATAGCCCTCTATGGGCTTCCAAATATCCCTTTGCCAATTCCACAAGAACAGCCTTAGCGAAAGGCTTCTTGAAGGGAAAGATGTAACTCTGTGAGATGAATTCACAGAACACAGAGCAGTTTCTCAGAAAGCTTCTTTCCAGTTTTGAACGGAAGATATTTCCTTTTTCACCAGAGCCCTCTATGGGCTTCCAAATATCCCTTTGCCAATTCCACAAGAACAGCCTTAGCGAAAGGCTTCTTGAAGGGAAAGATGTAACTCTGTGAGATGAATTAACAGAACACAGAGCAGTTTCTCAGAAAGCTTCTTTCCAGTTTTGAACGGAAGATATTTCCTTTTTCACCATAGCCCTCTACGGGCTTCCAAATATCCCTTTGCCAATTCCACAAGAACAGCCTTAACGAAAGGCTTCTTGAAGGGAAAGATGTAACTCTGTGAGATGAATTAACAGAACACAGAGCAGTTTCTCAGAAAGCTTCTTTCCAGTTTTGAACGGAAGATATTTCCTTTTTCACTATAGCGCTCTATGGGCTTCCAGATAACCCTTTGCCAATTCCACAAGAACAGCCTTAGCGAAAAGCTTCTTGAAGGGAAAGATGTAACTCTGTGAGATGAATTAACAAAACACAGAGCAGTTTCTCAGAAAGCTTCTTTCCAGTTTTGAACGGAAGATATTTCCTTTTTCACCATAGCCCTCTATGGGCTTCCAAATATCCCTTTGCCAATTACACAAGAACAGCCTTAGCGAAAGGCTTCTTGAAGGGAAAGATGTAACTCTGTGAGATGAATTAACAGAACACAGAGCAGTTTCTCAGAAAGCTTCTTTCCAGTTTTGAACGGAAGATATTTCCTTTTTCACCATAGCCCTCAATGGGCTTCCAAATATCCCTTTGCCAATTCCACAAGAACAGCCTTAGCGAAAGGCTTCTTGAAGGGAAAGATGTAACTCTGTGAGATGAATTAACAGAACACAGAGCAGTTTCTCAGAAAGCTTCTTTCCAGTTTTGAAGGGAAGATATTTCCTTTTTCAACAGAGCGCTCTATGGGCTTCCATATATCGCTTCGCCAATTCCACAAGAACAGCCTTAGCGAAAGGCTTCTTGAAGGGAAAGATGTAATTCTGTGAGATGAATTAACAGAACACAGAGCAGTTTCTCAGAAAGCTTCTTTCCAGTTTTGAACGGAAGATATTTCCTTTTTCACCATAGCCCTCTATGGGCTTCCAAATATCCCTTTGCCAATTCCACAAGAACAGCCTTAGCGAAAGGCTTCTTGAAGGGAAAGATGTAACTCTGTGAGATGAATTAACAGAACACAGAGCAGTTTCTCAGAAAGCTTCTTTCCAGTTTTGAACGGAAGATATTTCCTTTTTCACAATAGCCCTCTATGGGCATCCAAATATCCCTTTGCCAATTCCACAAGAACAACCTTAGCGAAAGGCTTCTTGAAGGGAAAGATGTAACTCTGTGAGATGAATTAACAGAACACAGAGCAGTTTCTCAGAAAGCTTCTTTCCAGTTTTGAACTTAAGATATTTCCTTTTTCACTATAGCCCTCTATGGGCTTCCAAATATCCCTTTGCCAATTCCACAAGAACAGCCTTAGCGAAAAGATTCTTGAAGGGAAAGATGTAACTCTGTGAGATGAATTAACAAAACACAGAGCAGTTTCTCAGAAAGCTTCTTTCCAGTTTTGAACGGAAGATATTTCCTTTTTCACCATAGCCCTCTATGGGCTTCCAAATATCCCTTTGCCAATTCCACAAGAACAGCCTTAGCGAAAGGCTTCTTGAAGGGAAAGATGTAACTCTGTGAGATGAATTAACAGAACACAGAGCAGTTTCTCAGAAAGCTTCTTTCCAGTTTTGAACGGAAGATATTTCCTTTTTCAACAGAGCGCTCTATGGGCTTCCATATATCGCTTCGCCAATTCCACAAGAACAGCCTTAGCGAAAGGCTTCTTGAAGGGAAAGATGTAATTCTGTGAGATGAATTAACAGAACACAGAGCAGTTTCTCAGAAAGCTTCTTTCCAGTTTTGAACGGAAGATATTTCCTTTTTCACCATAGCCCTCTATGGGCTTCCAAATATCCCTTTGCCAATTCCACAAGAACAGCCTTAGCGAAAGGCTTCTTGAAGGGAAAGATGTAACTCTGTGAGATGAATTAAGAGAACACAGAGCAGTTTCTCAGAAAGCTTCTTTCCAGTTTTGAACGGAAGATATTTCCTTTTTCACAATAGCCCTCTATGGGCATCCAAATATCCCTTTGCCAATTCCACAAGAACAACCTTAGCGAAAGGCTTCTTGAAGGGAAAGATGTAACTCTGTGAGATGAATTAACAGAACACAGAGCAGTTTCTCAGAAAGCTTCTTTCCAGTTTTGAACTTAAGATATTTCCTTTTTCACTATAGCCCTCTATGGGCTTCCAAATATCCCTTTGCCAATTCCACAAGAACAGCCTTAGCGAAAAGATTCTTGAAGGGAAAGATGTAACTCTGTGAGATGAATTAACAAAACACAGAGCAGTTTCTCAGAAAGCTTCTTTCCGGTTTTGAATGGAAGATATTTCCTTTTTCACCATAGCCCTCTATGGGCTTCCAAATATCCCTTTGCCAATTCCACAAGAACAGCCTTAGCGAAAGGCTTCTTGAAGGGAAAGATGTAACTCTGTGAGATGAATTAACAGAACACAGAGCAGTTTCTCAGAAAGCTTCTTTCCAGTTTTGAACGGAAGATATGGTCTTTTTCACCATAGCCCTCTATGGGCTTCCAAATATCCCTTTGCCAATTCCACAAGAACAGCCTTAGCGAAAGGCTTCTTGAAGGGAAAGATGTAACTCTGTGAGATGAATTCACAGAACACAGAGCAGTTTCTCAGAAAGCTTCTTTCCAGTTTTGAACGGAAGATATTTCCTTTTTCACCAGAGCCCTCTATGGGCTTCCAAATATCCCTTTGCCAATTCCACAAGAACAGCCTTAGCGAAAGGCTTCTTGAAGGGAAAGATGTAACTCTGTGAGATGAATTAACAGAACACAGAGCAGTTTCTCAGAAAGCTTCTTTCCAGTTTTGAACGGAAGATATTTCCTTTTTCACCATAGCCCTCTACGGGCTTCCAAATATCCCTTTGCCAATTCCACAAGAACAGCCTTAACGAAAGGCTTCTTGAAGGGAAAGATGTAACTCTGTGAGATGAATTAACAGAACACAGAGCAGTTTCTCAGAAAGCTTCTTTCCAGTTTTGAACGGAAGATATTTCCTTTTTCACCATAGCCCTCTATGGGCTTCCAAATATCCCTTTGCCAATTCCACAAGAACAGCCTTAGCGAAAGGCTTCTTGAAGGGAAAGATGTAACTCTGTGAGATGAATTAACAAAACACAGAGCAGTTTCTCAGAAAGCTTCTTTCCAGTTTTGAAGGGAAGATATTTCCTTTTTCAACAGAGCCCTCTATGGGCTTCCAAATATCGCTTTGCCAATTCCACAAGAACAGCCTTATCCAAAGGCTTCTTGAAGGGAAAGATGTTACTCTGTGAGATGAATTAACAGAACACAGAGCAGTTTCTCAGAAAGCTTCTTTCCAGTTTTGAACGGAAGATATTTCCTTTTTCACCATAGCCCTCTATGGGCTTCCAAATATCCCTTTGCCAATTCCACAAGAACAGCCTTAGCGAAAGGCTTCTCGAAGGGAAAGATGTAACTCTGTGAGATGAATTAACAAAACACAGAGCAGTTTCTCAGAAAGCTTCTTTCCAGTTTTGAAGGGAAGATATTTCCTTTTTCAACAGAGCCCTCTATGGGCTTCCTAATATCGCTTTGCCAATTCCACAAGAACAGCCTTATCCAAAGGCTTCTTGAAGGGAAAGATGTTACTCTGTGAGATGAATTAACAGAACACAGAGCAGTTTCTCAGAAAGCTTCTTTCCAGTTTTGAACGGAAGATATTTCCTTTTTCACCATAGACCTCTACGGGCTTCCAAATATCCCTTTGCCAATTCCACAAGAACAGCCTTAGCGAAAGGTTTCTTGAAAGGAAAGATGTAACTCTGTGAGATGAATTAACAGAACACAGAGCAGTTTCTCAGAAAGCTTCTTTCCAGTTTTTGAACGGAAGATATTTCATTTTTCACCACAGCCCTCTATGGGCTTCCAAATATCCCTTTGCCAATTCCACAAGAACAGCCTTAGCGAAAGGCTTCTTGAAGGGAAAGATGTAACTCTGTGAGATGAATTAACAGAACACAGAGCAGTTTCTCAGAAAGCTTCTTTCCAGTTTTGAACGGAAGATATTTCCTTTTTCACTATAGCGCTCTATGGGCTTCCAGATAACCCTTTGCCAATTCCACAAGAACAGCCTTAGCGAAAAGCTTCTTGAAGGGAAAGATGTAACTCTGTGAGATGAATTAACAAAACACAGAGCAGTTTCTCAGAAAGCTTCTTTCCAGTTTTGAACGGAAGATATTTCCTTTTTCACCATAGCCCTCTATGGGCTTCCAAATATCCCTTTGCCAATTACACAAGAACAGCCTTAGCGAAAGGCTTCTTGAAGGGAAAGATGTAACTCTGTGAGATGAATTAACAGAACACAGAGCAGTTTCTCAGAAAGCTTCTTTCCAGTTTTGAACGGAAGATATTTCCTTTTTCACCATAGCCCTCTATGGGCTTCCAAATATCCCTTTGCCAATTCCACAAGAACAGCCTTAGCGAAAGGCTTCTTGAAGGGAAAGATGTAACTCTGTGAGATGAATTAACAGAACACAGAGCAGTTTCTCAGAAAGCTTCTTTCCAGTTTTGAAGGGAAGATATTTCCTTTTTCAACAGAGCGCTCTATGGGCTTCCATATATCGCTTCGCCAATTCCACAAGAACAGCCTTAGCGAAAGGCTTCTTGAAGGGAAAGATGTAATTCTGTGAGATGAATTAACAGAACACAGAGCAGTTTCTCAGAAAGCTTCTTTCCAGTTTTGAACGGAAGATATTTCCTTTTTCACCATAGCCCTCTATGGGCTTCCAAATATCCCTTTGCCAATTCCACAAGAACAGCCTTAGCGAAAGGCTTCTTGAAGGGAAAGATGTAACTCTGTGAGATGAATTAAGAGAACACAGAGCAGTTTCTCAGAAAGCTTCTTTCCAGTTTTGAACGGAAGATATTTCCTTTTTCACAATAGCCCTCTATGGGCATCCAAATATCCCTTTGCCAATTCCACAAGAACAACCTTAGCGAAAGGCTTCTTGAAGGGAAAGATGTAACTCTGTGAGATGAATTAACAGAACACAGAGCAGTTTCTCAGAAAGCTTCTTTCCAGTTTTGAACTTAAGATATTTCCTTTTTCACTATAGCCCTCTATGGGCTTCCAAATATCCCTTTGCCAATTCCACAAGAACAGCCTTAGCGAAAAGATTCTTGAAGGGAAAGATGTAACTCTGTGAGATGAATTAACAAAACACAGAGCAGTTTCTCAGAAAGCTTCTTTCCGGTTTTGAATGGAAGATATTTCCTTTTTCACCATAGCCCTCTATGGGCTTCCAAATATCCCTTTGCCAATTCCACAAGAACAGCCTTAGCGAAAGGCTTCTTGAAGGGAAAGATGTAACTCTGTGAGATGAATTAACAGAACACAGAGCAGTTTCTCAGAAAGCTTCTTTCCAGTTTTGAACGGAAGATATGGTCTTTTTCACCATAGCCCTCTATGGGCTTCCAAATATCCCTTTGCCAATTCCACAAGAACAGCCTTAGCGAAAGGCTTCTTGAAGGGAAAGATGTAACTCTGTGAGATGAATTCACAGAACACAGAGCAGTTTCTCAGAAAGCTTCTTTCCAGTTTTGAACGGAAGATATTTCCTTTTTCACCAGAGCCCTCTATGGGCTTCCAAATATCCCTTTGCCAATTCCACAAGAACAGCCTTACTGAAAGGCTTCTTGAAGGGAAAGATGTAACTCTGTGAGATGAATTAACAGAACACAGAGCAGTTTCTCAGAAATCTTCTTTCCAGTTTTGAACGGAAGATATTTCCTTTTTCACCATAGCCCTCTACGGGCTTCCAAATATCCCTTTGCCAATTGCACAAGAACAGCCTTAACGAAAGGCTTCTTGAAGGGAAAGATGTAACTCTGTGAGATGAATTAACAGAACACAGAGCAGTTTCTCAGAAAGCTTCTTTCCAGTTTTGAACGGGAGATATTTCCTTTTTCACCATAGCCCTCTATGGGCTTCCAAATATCCCTTTGCCAATTCCACAAGAACAGCCTTAGCGAAAGGCTTCTTGAAGGGAAAGATGTAACTCTGTGAGATGAATTAACAAAACACAGAGCAGTTTCTCAGAAAGCTTCTTTCCAGTTTTGAAGGGAAGATATTTCCTTTTTCAACAGAGCCCTCTATGGGCTTCCAAATATCGCTTTGCCAATTCCACAAGAACAGCCTTATCCAAAGGCTTCTTGAAGGGAAAGATGTTACTCTGTGAGATGAATTAACAGAACACAGAGCAGTTTCTCAGAAAGCTTCTTTCCAGTTTTGAACGGAAGATATTTCCTTTTTCACCATAGCCCTCTATGGGCTTCCAAATATCCCTTTGCCAATTCCACAAGAACAGCCTTAGCGAAAGGCTTCTTGAAGGGAAAGATGTAACTCTGTGAGATGAATTAACAGAACACAGAGCAGTTTCTCAGAAAGCTTCTTTCCAGTTTTGAACGGAAGATATTTCCTTTTTCAACAGAGCCCTCTATGGGATTCCATATATCGCTTCGCCAATTCCACAAGAACAGCCTTAGCGAAAGGCTTCTTGAAGGGAAAGATGTAATTCTGTGAGATGAATTAACAGAACACAGAGCAGTTTCTCAGAAAGCTTCTTTCCAGTTTTGAACGGAAGATATTTCCTTTTTCACCATAGCCGTCTATGGGATTCCAAATATCCCTTTGCCAATTCCACAAGAACAGCCTTAGCGAAAGGCTTCTTGAAGGGAAAGATGTAACTCTGTGAGATGAATTAACAGAACGCAGAGCAGTTTCTCAGAAAGCTTCTTTCCAGTTTTAAACGGAAGATATTTCCGTTTTCACCATAGCCCTCTATGGGCTTCCAAATATCCCTTTGCCAATTCCACAAGAACAGCCTTAGCGAAAGGCTTCTCGAAGGGAAAGATGTAACCCTGTGAGATGAATTAAGAGAACACAGAGCAGTTTCTCAGAAAACTTCTTTCCAGTTTTGAACGGAAGATATTTCCTTTTTCACCATAGCCCTCTATGGGCATCCAAATATCCCTTTGCCAATTCCACAAGAACAGCCTTAGCGAAAGGATTCTTGAAGGGAAAGATGTAACTGTGTGAGATGAATTAACAGAACACTGAGCAGTTTCTCAGAAAGCTTCTTTCCAGTTTTGAACGGAAGATATTTCCTTTTTCACTATAGCCCTCTATGGGATTCCAAATATCCCTTTGCCAATTCCACAAGAACAGCCTTAGCGAAAAGCTTCTTGAAGGGAAAGATGTAACTCTGTGAGATGAATTAACAAAACACAGAGCAGTTTCTCAGAAAGCTTCTTTCCAGTTTTGAACGGAAGATATTTCCTTTTTCACTATAGCGCTCTATGGGCTTCCAGATAACCCTTTGCCAATTCCACAAGAACAGCCTTAGCGAAAAGCTTCTTGAAGGGAAAGATGTAACTCTGTGAGATGAATTAACAAAACACAGAGCAGTTTCTCAGAAAGCTTCTTTCCAGTTTTGAACGGAAGATATTTCCTTTTTCACCATAGCCCTCTATGGGCTTCCAAATATCCCTTTGCCAATTCCACAAGAACAGCCTTAGCGAAAGGCTTCTTGAAGGGAAAGATGTAACTCTGTGAGATGAATTAACAGAACACAGAGCAGTTTCTCAGAAAGCTTCTTTCCAGTTTTGAACGGAAGATATTTCCTTTTTCACCATAGCCCTCTATGGGCTTCCAAATATCCCTTTGCCAATTACACAAGAACAGCCTTAGCGAAAGGCTTCTTGAAGGGAAAGATGTAACTCTGTGAGATGAATTAACAGAACACAGAGCAGTTTCTCAGAAAGCTTCTTTCCAGTTTTGAACGGAAGATATTTCCTTTTTCACCATAGCCCTCTATGGGCTTCCAAATATCCCTTTGCCAATTCCACAAGAACAGCCTTAGCGAAAGGCTTCTTGAAGGGAAAGATGTAACTCTGTGAGATGAATTAACAGAACACAGAGCAGTTTCTCTGAAAGCTTCTTTCCAGTTTTGAACGGAAGATATTTCCTTTTTCACCATAGCCCTCTATGGGCTTCCAAATATCCCTTTGCCAATTCCACAAGAACAGCCTTAGCGAAAGGCTTCTTGAAGGGAAAGATGTAACTCTGTGAGATGAGTTAACAGAACACAGAGCAGTTTCTCAGAAAGCTTCTTTCCAGTTTTGAACGGAAGATATTTCCTTTTTCACTATAGCCCTCTATGGGCTTCCAAATATCCCTTTGCCAATTCCACAAGAACAGCATTAGCGAAAGGCTTCTTGAAGGGAAAGATGTAACTCTGTGAGATGAATGAACAGAACACTGAGCAGTTTCTCAGAAAGCTTCTTTCCAGTTTTGAACGGAAGATATTTCCTTTTTCACCATAGCCCTCTATGGGCTTCCAAATATCCCTTTGCCAATTCCACAAGAACAGCCTTAGCGAAAAGCTTCTTAAAGGAAAGATGTAACTCTGTGAGATGAATTAACAAAACACAGAGCAGTTTCTCAGAAAGCTTCTTTCCAGTTTTGAAGGGAAGATATTTCCTTTTTCAACAGAGCCCTCTATGGGCTTCCATATATCGCTTTGCCAATTCCACAAGAACAGCCTTAGCGAAAGGCTTCTTGAAGGGAAAGATGTAATTCTGTGAGATGAATTAACAGAACACAGAGCAGTTTCTCAGAAAGCTTCTTTCCAGTTTTGAACGGAAGATATTTCCTTTTTCACCATAGCCCTCTATGGGCATCCAAATATCCCTTTGCCAATTCCAGAAGAACAGCCTTAGCGAAATGCTTCTTGAAGGGAAAGATGTAACTCTGTGAGATGAATTAACAAAACACAGAGCAGTTTCTCAGAAAGCTTCTTTCCAGTTTTGAACGGAAGATATTTCCTTTTTCACTATAGCGCTCTATGGGCTTCCAGATAACCCTTTGCCAATTCCACAAGAACAGCCTTAGCGAAAAGCTTCTTGAAGGGAAAGATGTAACTCTGTGAGATGAATTAACAAAACACAGAGCAGTTTCTCAGAAAGCTTCTTTCCAGTTTTGAACGGAAGATATTTCCTTTTTCACCATAGCCCTCTATGGGCTTCCAAATATCCCTTTGCCAATTCCACAAGAACAGCCATAGCGAAAGGCTTCTTGAAGGGAAAGATGTAACTCTGTGAGATGAATTAACAGAACACAGAGCAGTTTCTCAGAAAGCTTCTTTCCAGTTTTGAACGGAAGATATTTCCTTTTTCACCATAGCCCTCTATGGGCTTCCAAATATCCCTTTGCCAATTACACAAGAACAGCCTTAGCGAAAGGCTTCTTGAAGGGAAAGATGTAACTCTGTGAGATGAATTAACAGAACACAGAGCAGTTTCTCAGAAAGCTTCTTTCCAGTTTTGAACGGAAGATATTTCCTTTTTCACCATAGCCCTCTATGGGCTTCCAAATATCCCTTTGCCAATTCCACAAGAACAGCCTTAGCGAAAGGCTTCTTGAAGGGAAAGATGTAACTCTGTGAGATGAATTAACAGAACACAGAGCAGTTTCTCTGAAAGCTTCTTTCCAGTTTTGAACGGAAGATATTTCCTTTTTCACCATAGCCCTCTATGGGCTTCCAAATATCCCTTTGCCAATTCCACAAGAACAGCCTTAGCGAAAGGCTTCTTGAAGGGAAAGATGTAACTCTGTGAGATGAGTTAACAGAACACAGAGCAGTTTCTCAGAAAGCTTCTTTCCAGTTTTGAACGGAAGATATTTCCTTTTTCACTATAGCCCTCTATGGGCTTCCAAATATCCCTTTGCCAATTCCACAAGAACAGCATTAGCGAAAGGCTTCTTGAAGGGAAAGATGTAACTCTGTGAGATGAATGAACAGAACACTGAGCAGTTTCTCAGAAAGCTTCTTTCCAGTTTTGAACGGAAGATATTTCCTTTTTCACCATAGCCCTCTATGGGCTTCCAAATATCCCTTTGCCAATTCCACAAGAACAGCCTTAGCGAAAAGCTTCTTAAAGGAAAGATGTAACTCTGTGAGATGAATTAACAAAACACAGAGCAGTTTCTCAGAAAGCTTCTTTCCAGTTTTGAAGGGAAGATATTTCCTTTTTCAACAGAGCCCTCTATGGGCTTCCATATATCGCTTTGCCAATTCCACAAGAACAGCCTTAGCGAAAGGCTTCTTGAAGGGAAAGATGTAATTCTGTGAGATGAATTAACAGAACACAGAGCAGTTTCTCAGAAAGCTTCTTTCCAGTTTTGAACGGAAGATATTTCCTTTTTCACCATAGCCCTCTATGGGCTTCCAAATATCCCTTTGCCAATTCCACAAGAACAGCCTTAGCGAAAGGCTTCTCGAAGAGAAAGATGTAACTCTGTGAGATGAATTAAGAGAACACAGAGCAGTTTCTCAGAAAGCTTCTTTCCAGTTTTGAACGGAAGATATTTCCTTTTTCACCATAGCCCTCTATGGGCATCCAAATATCCCTTTGCCAATTCCAGAAGAACAGCCTTAGCGAAATGCTTCTTGAAGGGAAAGATGTAACTCTGTGAGATGAATTAACAGAACACAGAGCAGTTTCTCAGAAAGCTTCTTTCCAGTTTTGAACGGAAGATGTTTTCTTTTTCACCATAGCCCTCTATGGGCTTCCAAATATCCCTTTGCCAATTCCACAAGAACAGCCTTAGCGAAAGGCTTCTTGAAGGGAAAGATGTAACTCTGTGAGATGAATTAACAGAACACAGAGCAGTTTCTCAGAAAGCTTCTTTCCAGTTTTGAACGGAAGATATTTCCTTTTTCAACAGAGCCCTCTATGGGATTCCATATATCGCTTCGCCAATTCCACAAGAACAGCCTTAGCGAAAGGCTTCTTGAAGGGAAAGATGTAATTCTATGAGATGAATTAACAGAACACAGAGCAGTTTCTCAGAAAGCTTCTTTCCAGTTTTGAACGGAAGATATTTCCTTTTTCACCATAGCCCTCTATGGGCTTCCAAATATCCCTTTGCCAATTCCACAAGAACAGCCTTAGCGAAAGGCTTCTTGAAGGGAAAGATATAACTCTGTGAGATGAATTAACAGAACACAGAGCAGTTTCTCAGAAAGCTTCTTTCCAGTTTTGAACGGAAGATATTTCCTTTTTCACCATAGCCCTCTATGGGCATCCAAACATCCCTTTGCCAATTCCACAAGAACAGCCTTAGCGAAAGGCTTCTTGAAGGGAAAGATTTAACTCTGTGAGATGAATTAACAGAACACAGAGCAGTTTCTCAGAAAGCTTCTTTCCAGTTTTGAACGGAAGATATTTCCTTTTTCACTATAGCCCTCTATGGGCTTCCAAATATCCCTTTGCCAATTCCACAAGAACAGCCTTAGCGAAAGGCTTCTTGAAGGGAAAGATGTAACTCTGTGAGATGAATTAACAGAACACAGAGCAGTTTCTCAGAAAGCTTCTTTCCAGTTTTGAACGGAAGATATTTTCTTTTTCACCATAGCCCTCTATGGGCTTCCAAATATCCCTTTGCCAATTCCACAAGAACAGCCTTAGCGAAAGGCTTCTTGAAGGGAAAGATGTAACTCTGTGCGATGAATGAACAGAACACAGAGCAGTTTCTCAGAAAGCTTCTTTCCAGTTTTGAACGGAAGATATTTCCTTTTTCACCATAGCCCTCTATGGGCTTCCAAATATCCCTTTGCCAATTCCACAAGAACAGCCTTAGCGAAAGGCTTCTTGAAGGGAAAGATGTAACTCTGTGAGATGAATTAACAGAACACGGAGCAGTTTCTCAGAAAGCTTCTTACCAGTTTTGAACGGAAGATAATTCCTTTTTCACCGTAGCCCTCTAAGGGCTTCCAAATATCCCTTTGCCAATTCCACAAGAAAAGCCTTAGCGAAAGGCTTCTTGAAGGGAAAGATGTAACTCTGTGAGACGAATTAACAAAACCAGAGCAGTTTCTCAGAAAGCTTCTTTCCAGTTTTGAACGGAAGATATTTCCTTTTTCACCATAGCCCTCTATGGGCTTCCAAATATCCCTTTGCCAATTCCACAAGAACAGCCTTAGCGAAAGGCTTCTTGAAGGGAAAGATGTAACTCTGTGAGATGAATGAACAGAACACAGAGCAGTTTCTCAGAAAGCTTCTTTCCAGTTTTGAATGGAAGATATTTCCTTTTTCACCATAGCCCTCTATGGGCTTCCAAATATCCCTTTGCCAATTCCACAAGAACAGCCTTAGCGAAAGGCTTCTTGAAGGGAAAGATGTACCTCTCTGAGACGAATTAACAGAACACAGAGCAGTTTCTCAGAAAGCTTCTTTCCAGTTTTGAACGGAAGATATTTCCTTTTTCACCATAGCCCTCTATGGGCTTCCAAATATCCCTTTGCCAATTCCACAAGAACAGCCTTAGCGAAAGGCTTCTTGAAGGGAAAGATGTAATTCTGTGAGATGAATTAACAGAACACAGAGCAGTTTCTCAGAAAGCTTCTTTCCAGTTTTGAACGGAAGATATTTCCTTTTTCACCATAGCCCTCTATGGGCTTCCAAATATCCCTTTGCCAATTCCACAAGAACAGCCTTAGCGAAAGGCTTCTCGAAGGGAAAGATGTAACTCTGTGAGATGAATTAAGAGAACACAGAGCAGTTTCTCAGAAAGCTTCTTTCCACTTTTGAACGGAAGATATTTCCTTTTTCACCATAGCCCTCTATGGGCATCCAAATATCCCTTTGCCAATTCCACAAGAACAGCCTTAGCGAAAGGCTTCTTGAAGGGAAAGATGTGACTCTGTGAGATGAATTAACAGAACACAGAGCAGTTTCTCAGAAAGCTTCTTTCCAGTTTTGAACGGAAGATATTTCCTTTTTCACCATAGCCCTCTATGGGCTTCCAAATATCCCTTTGCCAATTCCACAAGAACAGCCTTAGCGAAAGGCTTCTTGAAGGGAAAGATGTAACTCTGTGAGATGAATTAACAGAACATAGAGCAGTTTCTCAGAAAGCTTCTTTCCAGTTTTGAACGGAAGATATTTCCTTTTTCACCATAGCCCTCTATGGGCTTCCAAATATCCCTTTGCCAATTTTACAAGAACAGCCTTAGCGAAAGACTTCTTGAAGGGAAAGATGTAACTCTGTGAGATGAATTAACAGAACACAGAGCAGTTTCTCAGAAAGCTTCTTTCCAGTTTTGAACGGAAGATATTTCCTTTTTCACCATAGCCCTCTATGTGCTTCCAAATATCCCTTTGGCAATGCCACAAGAACAGCCTTAGCGAAAGGCTTCTTGAAGGGAAAGATGTAACTCTGTGAGATGAATTAACAGAACAAAGAGCAGTTTCTCAGAAAGCTTCTTTCCAGTTTTGAACGGAAGATATTTTCTTTTTCACCATAGCCCTCTATGGGCTTCCAAATATCCCTTTGCCAATTCCACAAGAACAGCCTTAGCGAAAGGCTTCTTGAAGGGAAAGATGTAACTCTGTGAGACGAATTAACAGAACACAGAGCAGTTTCTCAGAAAGCTTCTTTCCAGTTTTGAACGGAAGATATTTCCTTTTTCACCATAGCCCTCTATGGGCTTCCAAATATCCCTTTGCCAATTCCACAGGAACAGCCTTAGCGAAAGGCTTCTTGAAGGGAAAGATGTAACTCTGTGAGATGAATTAACAGAACACAGAGCAGTTTCTCAGAAAGCTTCTTTCCAGTTTTGAACCGAAGATATTTTCTTTTTCACCATAGCCCTCTATGGGCTTCCAAATATCCCTTTGCCAATTCCACAAGAACAGCCTTAGCGAAAGGCTTCTTGAAGGGAAAGATGTAACTCTCTGAGATGAATTAACAGAACACAGAGAAGTTTCTCAGAAAACTTCTTTCCAGTTTTGAAGGGAAGATATTTCCTTTTTCACCAGAGCCCTCTATGGGCTTCCAAATATCCCTTTGCCAATTCCCCAAGAACAGCCTTAGCGAAAGGCTTCTTGAAGGGAAAGATGTAACTCTGTGAGATGAATTAACAGAACACAGAGCAGTTTCTCAGAAAGCTTCTTTCCAGTTTTGAACGGAAGATATTTCCTTTTTCACCATAGCCCTCTATCGGCTTCCAAATATCCCTTTGCCAATTCCACAAGAACAGCCTTAGCGAAAGGCTTCTTGAAGGGAAAGATGTAACTCTGTGAGATGAATTAACAGAACACAGAGCAGTTTCTCAGAAAGCTTCTTTCCAGTTTTGAACGGAAGATATTTCCTTTTTCACCATAGCCCTCTACGGGCTTCCAGATATCCCTTTGCCAATTCCACAAGAAAAGCCTTAGCGAAAGGCTTCTTGAAGGGAAAGATGTAACTCTGTGAGATGAATTAACAGAACACAGAGCAGTTTCTCAGAAAGCTTCTTTCCAGTTTTGAACGGAAGATATTTCCTTTTTCACCATAGCCCTCTATGGGCTTCCAAATATCCCTTTGCCAATTCCACAAGAACAGCCTTAGCGAAAGGCTTCTTGAAAGGAAAGATGTAACTCTGTGAGATGAAATAACAGAACACAGAGCAGTTTGTCAGAAAGCTTCTTTCCAGTTTTGAACGGAAGATATTTTCTTTTTCACCATAGCCCTCTATGTGCTTCCAAATATCCCTTTGCCAATTCCACAAGAACAGCCTTAGCGAAAGGCTTCTTGAAGGGAAAGATGTAACTCTGTGAGATGAGTTAACAGAACACAGAGCAGTTTCTCAGAAAGCTTCTTTCCAGTTTTGAACGGAAGATATTTCCTTTTTCACCATAGCCCTCTATGGGCTTCCAAATATCCCTATGCCAATTCCACAAGAACAGCATTAGCGAAAGGCTTCTTGAAGGGAAAGATGTAACTCTGTGAGATGAATTAACAGAACACAGAGCAGTTTCTCAGAAAGCTTCTTTCCAGTTTTGAACGGAAGATATTTCCTTTTTCACCATAGCCCTCTATGGGCTTCCAAATATCCCTTTGCCAATTCCACAAGAACAGCCTTAGCGAAAGGCTTCTTGAAGGGAAAGATGTAACTCTGTGAGATGAATTAACAGAACACAGAGCAGTTTCTCAGAAAGCTTCTTTCCAGTTTTGAACGGAAGATATTTTCTTTTTCACCATAGCCCTCTATGGGCTTCCAAATATCCCTTTGCCAATTCCACAAGAACAGCCTTAGCGAAAGGCTTCTTGAAGGGAAAGATGTAACTCTGTGAGACGAATTAACAGAACACAGAGCAGTTTCTCAGAAAGCTTCTTTCCAGTTTTGAACGGAAGATATTTCCTTTTTCACCATAGCCCTCTATGGGCTTCCAAATATCCCTTTGCCAATTCCACAGGAACAGCCTTAGCGAAAGGCTTCTTGAAGGGAAAGATGTAACTCTGTGAGATGAATTAACAGAACACAGAGCAGTTTCTCAGAAAGCTTCTTTCCAGTTTTGAACCGAAGATATTTTCTTTTTCACCATAGCCCTCTATGGGCTTCCAAATATCCCTTTGCCAATTCCACAACAACAGCCTTAGCGAAAGGCTTCTTGAATGGAAAGATGTAACTCTCTGAGATGAATTAACAGAACACAGAGAAGTTTCTCAGAAAACTTCTTTCCAGTTTTGAAGGGAAGATATTTCCTTTTTCACCAGAGCCCTCTATGGGCTTCCAAATATCCCTTTGCCAATTCCACAAGAACAGCCTTAGCGAAAGGCTTCTTGAAGGGAAAGATGTAACTCTGTGAGATGAATTAACAGAACACAGAGCAGTTTCTCAGAAAGCTTCTTTCCAGTTTTGAACGGAAGATATTTCCTTTTTCACCATAGCCCTCTATCGGCTTCCAAATATCCCTTTGCCAATTTCACAAGAACAGCCTTAGCGAAAGGCTTCTTGAAGGGAAAGATGTAACTCTGTGAGATGAATTAACAGAACACAGAGCAGTTTCTCAGAAAGCTTCTTTCCAGTTTTGAACGGAAGATATTTCCTTTTTCACCATAGCCCTCTACGGGCTTCCAAATATCCCTTTGCCAATTCCACAAGAAAAGCCTTATCGAAAGGCTTCTTGAAGGGAAAGATGTAACTCTGTGAGATGAAT
Source organism: Chlorocebus sabaeus (assembly GCF_047675955.1). NCBI lineage: Eukaryota > Metazoa > Chordata > Mammalia > Primates > Cercopithecidae > Chlorocebus > Chlorocebus sabaeus. The sequence continues at coordinate 65,127 of NW_027327782.1, read as the reverse complement.
TAACAGAACACAGAGCAGTTTCTCAGAAAGCTTCTTTCCAGTTTTGAACGGAAGATATTTCCTTTTTCACCATAGCCCTCTATGGGCTTCCAAATATCCCTTTGCCAATTCCACAAGAACAGCCTTAGCAAAAGGCTTCTTGAAAGGAAAGATGTAACTCTGTGAGATGAATTAACAGAACACAGAGCAGTTTGTCAGAAAGCTTCTTTCCAGTTTTGAACGGAAGATATTTTCTTTTTCACCATAGCCCTCTATGGGCTTCCAAATATCCCTTTGCCAATTCCACAAGAACAGCCTTAGCGAAAGGCTTCTTGAAGGGAAAGATGTAACTCTGTGAGATGAGTTAACAGAACACAGAGCAGTTTCTCAGAAAGCTTCTTTCCAGTTTTGAACGGAAGATATTTCCTTTTTCACCATAGCCCTCTATGGGCTTCCAAATATCCCTATGCCAATTCCACAAGAACAGCATTAGCGAAAGGCTTCTTGAAGGGAAAGATGTAACTCTGTGAGATGAATTAACAGAACACAGAGCAGTTTCTCAGAAAGCTTCTTTCCAGTTTTGAAAGGAAGATATTTCCTTTTTCAGCATAGCCCTCTATGGGCTTCCAAATATCCCTTTGCCAATTCCACAAGAACAGCCTTAGCGAAAGGCTTCTTGAAGGAAAAGATGTAACTCTGTGAGATGAATTAACAGAACACAGAGCAGTTTCTCAGAAAGCTTCTTTCCAGTTTTGAACGGAAGATATTTTCTTTTTCACCATAGCCCTCTATGGGCTTCCAAATATCCCTTTGCCAATTCCACAAGAACAGCCTTAGCGAAAGGCTTCTTGAAGGGAAAGATGTAACTCTGTGAGATGAATTAACAGAACACAGAGCAGTTTCTCAGAAAGCTTCTTTCCAGTTTTGAACGGAAGATATTTCCTTTTTCACCAGAGCCCTCTATGGGCTTCCAAATATCCCTTTGCCAATTCCACAAGAACAGCCTTAGCGAAAGGCTTCTTGAAGGGAAAGATGTAACTCTGTGAGATGAATTAACAGAACACAGAGCAGTTTCTCAGAAAGCTTCTTTCCAGTTTTGAACGGAAGATATTTCCTTTTTCACCATAGCCCTCTACGGGCTTCCAAATATCCCTTTGCCAATTCCACAAGAACAGCCTTAGCGAAAGGCTTCTTGAAGGGAAAGATGTAACTCTGTGAGATGAATTAACAGAACACAGAGCGGTTTCTCAGAAAGCTTCTTTCCAGTTTTGAACGGAAGATATTTCCTTTTTCACCATAGCCCTCTATGGGCTTCCAAATATCCCTTTGCCAATACCACAAGAACAGCCTTAGCGAAAGGCTTCTTGAAGGGAAAGATGTAACTCTGTGAGATGAATTAACAGAACACAGAGCAGTTTCTCAGAAAGCTTCTTTCCAGTTTTGAACGGAAGATATTTCCTTTTTCACCATAGCCATCTATCGGCTTCCAAATATCCCTTTGCCAATTCCACAAGAACAGGCTTAGCGAAAGGCTTCTTGAAGGGAAAGATGTAACTCTGTGAGATGAATTAACAGAACACAGAGCAGTTTTTCAGAAAGCTTCTTTCCAGTTTTGAACGGAAGATATTTCCTTTTTCACCATAGCCCTCTATGGGCTTCCAAATATCCCTTTGCCAATTCCACAAGAACAGCCTTAGCGAAAGGCTTCGTGAAGGGAAAGATGTAACTCTGTGAGATGAATTAACAGAACACAGAGCAGTTTCTCAGAAAGATTCTTTCCAGTTTTGAACGGAAGACATTTCCTTTTTCACCATAGCCCTATATGGGCTTCCAAATATCCCTTTGCCAATTCCACAAGAACAGCCTTAGCGAAAGGCTACTTGAAGGGAAAGATGTAACTCTGTGAGATGAATTAACAGAACAGAGAGCAGTTTCTCAGAAAGCTTCTTTCCAGTTTTGAACGGAAGATATTTTCTTTTTCACCATAGCCCTCTATGGGCTTCCAAATATCCCTTTGCCAATTCCACAAGAACAGCCTTAGCGAAAGGCTTCTTGAAGGGAAAGATGTAACTCTGTGAGATGAATTAACAGAACACAGAGCAGTTTCTCAGAAAGCTTCTTTCCAGTTTTGAACGGAAGATATTTCCTTTTTCACCATAGCCCTCTATGGGCTTCCAAATATCCCTTTGCCAATTCCACAAGAACAGCCTTAGCGAAAGGCATCTTGAAGGGAAAGATGTAACTCTGTGAGATGAATTAACAGAACACAGAGCAGTTTCTCAGAAAGCTTCTTTCCAGTTTTGAACGGAAGATATTTCCTTTTTCACCATAGCCCTCTATGGGCTTCCAAATATCCCTTTGCCAATTCCACAAGAACAGCCTTAGCGAAAGGCTTCTTGAAGGGAAAGATGTAACTCTGTGAGATGAATTAACAGAACACAGAGCAGTTTCTCAGAAAGCTTCTTTCCAGTTTTGAACGGAAGATATTTCCTTTTTCACCATAGCCCTCTATGGGCTTCCAAATATCCCTTTGCCAATTCCACAAGAACAGCCTTAGCGAAAGGCTTCTTGAAGGGAAAGATGTAACTCTGTGAGATGAATTAACAGAACACAGAGCAGTTTCTCAGAAAGCTTCTTTCCAGTTTTGAACGGAAGATATTTCCTTTTTCACCATAGCCCTCTATGGGCTTCCAAATATCCCTTTGCCAATTCCACAAGAACAGCCTTAGCGAAAGGCTTCTTGAAGGGAAAGATGTAACTCTGTGAGATGAATTAACAGAACACAAAGCAGTTTCTCAGAAAGCTTCTTTCCAGTTTTGAACGGAAGATATTTCCTTTTTCACCATAGCCCTCTATGGGCTTCCAAATATCCCTTTGCCAATTCCACAAGAACAGCCTTAGCGAAAGGCTTCTTGAAGGGAAAGATGTAACTCTGTGAGATGAATTAACAGAACACAGAGCAGTTTCTCAGAAAGCTTCTTTCCAGTTTTGAACGGAAGATATTTCCTTTTTCACCATAGCCCTCTATGGGCTTCCAAATATCCCTTTGCCAATTCCACAAGAACAGCCTTAGCGAAAGGCTTCTTGAAGGGAAAGATGTAACTCTGTGAGATGAATTAACAGAACACAGAGCAGTTTCTCAGAAAGCTTCTTTCCAGTTTTGAACGGAAGATATTTCCTTTTTCACCATAGCCCTCTATGGGCTTCCAAATATCCCTTTGCCAATTCCACAAGAACAGCCTTAGCGAAAGGCTTCTTGAAGGGAAAGATGTAACTCTGTGAGATGAATTAACAGAACACAGAGCAGTTTCTCAGAAAGCTTCTTTCCAGTTTTGAACGGAAGATATTTCCTTTTTCACCATAGCCCTCTATGGGCTTCCAAATATCCCTTTGCCAATTCCACAAGAACAGCCTTAGCGAAAGGCTTCTTGAAGGGAAAGATGTAACTCTGTGAGATGAATTCACAGAACACAGAGCAGTTTCTCAGAAAGCTTCTTTCCAGTTTTGAACGGAAGATATTTCCTTTTTCACCATAGCCCTCTATGGGCTTCCAAATATCCCTTTGCCAATTCCACAAGAACAGCCTTAGCGAAAGGCTTCTTGAAGGGAAAGATGTAACTCTGTGAGATGAATTAACAGAACACAGAGCAGTTTCTCAGAAAGCTTCTTTCCAGTTTTGAACGGAAGATATTTCCTTTTTCACCATAGCCCTCTATGGGCTTCCAAATATCCCTTTGCCAATTCCACAAGAACAGCCTTAGCGAAAGGCTTCTTGAAGGGAAAGATGTAACTCTGTGAGATGAATTAACAGAACACAGAGCAGTTTTTCAGAAAGCTTCTTTCCAGTTTTGAACGGAAGATATTTCCTTTTTCATCGTAGCCCTCTATGGGCTTCCAAATATCCGTTTGCCAATTCCACAAGAACAGCCTTAGCGAAAGGCTTCTTGAAGGGAAAGATGTAACTCTGTGAGATGAATTAACAGAACACAGAGCAGTTTCTCAGAAAGCTTCTTTCCAGTTTTGAACGGAAGATATTTCCTTTTTCACCAGAGCCCTCTATGGGCTTCCAAATATCCCTTTGCCAATTCCACAAGAACAGCCTTAGCGAAAGGCTTCTTGAAGGGAAAGATGTAACTCTGTGAGATGAATTAATAGAACACAGAGCAGTTTCTCAGAAAGCTTCTTTCCAGTTTTGAACGGAAGATATTTCCTTTTTCACCATAGCCCTCTATGGGCTTCCAAATATCCCTTTGCCAATTCCACAAGAACAGCCTTAGCGAAAGGCTTCTTGAAGGGAAAGATGTAACTCTGTCAGATGAATTAACAGAACACAGAGCAGTTTCTCAGAAAGCTTCTTTCCAGTTTTGAACGGAAGATATTTCCTTTTTCACCATAGCCCTCTATGGGCTTCCAAATATCCCTTTGCCAATTCCACAAGAACAGCCTTAGCGAAAGGCTTCTTGAAGGGAAAGATGTAACTCTGTGAGATGAATTAACAGAACACAGAGCAGTTTCTCAGAAAGCTTCTTTCCAGTTTTGAACGGAAGATATTTCCTTTTTCACCATAGCCCTCTATGGGCTTCCAAATATCCCTTTGCCAATTCCACAAGAACAGCCTTAGCGAAAGGCTTCTTGAAGGGAAAGATGTAACTCTGTGAGATGAATTAACAGAACACAGAGCAGTTTCTCAGAAAGCTTCTTTCCAGTTTTGAACGGAAGATATTTCCTTTTTCACCATAGCCCTCTATGGGCTTCCAAATATCCCTTTGCCAATTCCACAAGAACAGCCTTAGCGAAAGGCTTCTTGAAGGGAAAGATGTAACTCTGTGAGAGGAATTAACAGAACACAGAGCATTTTCCAGAAAGCTTCTTTCCAGTTTTGAACGGAAGATATTTCCTTTTTCACCATAGCCCTCTATGGGCTTCCAAATATCCCTTTGCCAATTCCACAAGAACAGCCTTAGCGAAAGGCTTCTTGAAGGGAAAGATGTAACTCTGTGAGATGAATTCACAGAACACAGAGCAGTTTCTCAGAAAGCTTCTTTCCAGTTTTGAACGGAAGATATTTCCTTTTTCACCATAGCCCTCTATGGGCTTCCAAATATCCCTTTGCCAATTCCACAAGAACAGCCTTAGCGAAAGGCTTCTTGAAGGGAAAGATGTAACTCTGTGAGATGAATTAACAGAACACAGAGCAGTTTCTCAGAAAGCTTCTTTCCAGTTTTGAACGGAAGATATTTCCTTTTTCACCATAGCCCTCTATGGGCTTCCAAATATCCCTTTGCCAATTCCACAAGAACAGCCTTAGCGAAAGGCTTCTTGAAGGGAAAGATGTAACTCTGTGAGATGAATTCACAGAACACAGAGCAGTTTCTCAGAAAGCTTCTTTCCAGTTTTGAACGGAAGATATTTCCTTTTTCACCGTAGCCCTCTATGGGCTTCCAAATATCCCTTTGCCAATTCCACAAGAACAGCCTTAGCGAAAGGCTTCTTGAAGGGAAAGATGTAACTCTGTGAGATGAATTAACAGAACACAGAGCAGTTTCTCAGAAAGCTTCTTTCCAGTTTTGAACGGAAGATATTTCCTTTTTCACCATAGCCCTCTATGGGCTTCCAAATATCCCTTTGCCAATTCCACAAGAACAGCCTTAGCGAAAGGCTTCTTGAAGGGAAAGATGTAACTCTGTGAGATGAATTAACAGAACACAGAGCAGTTTCTCAGAAAGCTTCTTTCCAGTTTTGAACGGAAGATATTTCCTTTTTCACCATAGCCCTCTATGGGCTTCCAAATATCCCTTTGCCAATTCCACAAGAACAGCCTTAGCGAAAGGCTTCTTGAAGGGAAAGATGTAACTCTGTGAGATGAATTAACAGAACACAGAGCAGTTTCTCAGAAAGCTTCTTTCCAGTTTTGAACGGAAGATATTTCCTTTTTCACCATAGCCCTCTATGGGCTTCCAAATATCCCTTTGCCAATTCCACAAGAACAGCCTTAGCGAAAGGCTTCTTGAAGGGAAAGATGTAACTCTGTGAGATGAATTAACAGAACACAGAGCAGTTTCTCAGAAAGCTTCTTTCCAGTTTTGAACGGAAGATATTTCCTTTTTCACCATAGCCCTCTATGGGCTTCCAAATATCCCTTTGCCAATTCCACAAGAACAGCCTTAGCGAAAGGCTTCTTGAAGGGAAAGATGTAACTCTGTCAGATGAATTAACAGAACACAGAGCAGTTTCTCAGAAAGCTTCTTTCCAGTTTTGAACGGAAGATATTTCCTTTTTCACCAGAGCCCTCTATGGGCTTCCAAATATCCCTTTGCCAATTCCACAAGAACAGCCTTAGCGAAAGGCTTCTTGAAGGGAAAGATGTAACTCTGTGAGATGAATTAACAGAACACAGAGCAGTTTCTCAGAAAGCTTCTTTCCAGTTTTGAACGGAAGATATTTCCTTTTTCACCGTAGCCCTCTAAGGGCTTCCAAATATCCCTTTGCCAATTCCACAAGAACAGCCTTAGCGAAAGGCTTCTTGAAGGGAAAGATGTAACTCTGTGAGATGAATTAACAGAACACAGAGCAGTTTCTCAGAAAGCTTCTTTCCAGTTTTGAACGGAAGATATTTCCTTTTTCACCATAGCCCTCTATGGGCTTCCAAATATCCCTTTGCCAATTCCACAAGAACAGCCTTAGCGAAAGGCTTCTTGAAGGGAAAGATGTAACTCTGTGAGAGGAATTAACAGAACACAGAGCATTTTCCAGAAAGCTTCTTTCCAGTTTTGAACGGAAGATATTTCCTTTTTCACCATAGCCCTCTATGGGCTTCCAAATATCCCTTTGCCAATTCCACAAGAACAGCCTTAGCGAAAGGCTTCTTGAAGGGAAAGATGTAACTCTGTGAGATGAATTCACAGAACACAGAGCAGTTTCTCAGAAAGCTTCTTTCCAGTTTTGAACGGAAGATATTTCCTTTTTCACCATAGCCCTCTATGGGCTTCCAAATATCCCTTTGCCAATTCCACAAGAACAGCCTTAGCGAAAGGCTTCTTGAAGGGAAAGATGTAACTCTGTGAGATGAATTAACAGAACACAGAGCAGTTTCTCAGAAAGCTTCTTTCCAGTTTTGAACGGAAGATATTTCCTTTTTCACCATAGCCCTCTATGGGCTTCCAAATATCCCTTTGCCAATTCCACAAGAACAGCCTTAGCGAAAGGCTTCTTGAAGGGAAAGATGTAACTCTGTGAGATGAATTCACAGAACACAGAGCAGTTTCTCAGAAAGCTTCTTTCCAGTTTTGAACGGAAGATATTTCCTTTTTCACCGTAGCCCTCTATGGGCTTCCAAATATCCCTTTGCCAATTCCACAAGAACAGCCTTAGCGAAAGGCTTCTTGAAGGGAAAGATGTAACTCTGTGAGATGAATTAACAGAACACAGAGCAGTTTCTCAGAAAGCTTCTTTCCAGTTTTGAACGGAAGATATTTCCTTTTTCACCATAGCCCTCTATGGGCTTCCAAATATCCCTTTGCCAATTCCACAAGAACAGCCTTAGCGAAAGGCTTCTTGAAGGGAAAGATGTAACTCTGTGAGATGAATTAACAGAACACAGAGCAGTTTCTCAGAAAGCTTCTTTCCAGTTTTGAACGAAAGATATTTCCTTTTTCACCAGAGCCCTCTATGGGCTTCCAAATATCCCTTTGCCAATTCCACAAGAACAGCCTTAGCGAAAGGCTTCTTGAAGGGAAAGATGTAACTCTGTGAGATGAATTAACAGAACACAGAGCAGTTTCTCAGAAAGCTTCTTTCCAGTTTTGAACGGAAGATATTTCCTTTTTCACCATAGCCCTCTATGGGCTTCCAAATATCCCTTTGCCAATTCCACAAGAACAGCCTTAGCGAAAGGCTTCTTGAAGGGAAAGATGTAACTCTGTGAGATGAATTAACAGAACACAGAGCAGTTTCTCAGAAAGCTTCTTTCCAGTTTTGAACGGAAGATATATCCTTTTTCACCATAGCCCTCTATGGGCTTCCAAATATCCCTTTGCCAATTCCACAAGAACAGCCTTAGCGAAAGGCTTCTTGAAGGGAAAGATGTAACTCTGTGAGATGAATTAAGAGAACACAGAGCAGTTTCTCAGAAAGCTTCTTTCCAGTTTTGAACGGAAGATATTTCCTTTTTCACCATAGCCCTCTATGGGCTTCCAAATATCCCTTTGCCAATTCCACAAGAACAGCCTTAGCGAAAGGCTTCTTGAAGGGAAAGATGTATCTCTGTGAGATGAATTAACAGAACACAGAGCAGTTTCTCAGAAAGCTTCTTTCCAGTTTTGAACGGAAGATATTTCCTTTTTCACCATAGCCCTCTATGGGCTTCCAAATATCCCTTTGCCAATTCCACAAGAACAGCCTTAGCGAAAGGCTTCTTGAAGGGAAAGATGTAACTCTGTGAGATGAATTAACAGAACACAGAGCAGTTTCTCAGAAAGCTTCTTTCCAGTTTTGAACGGAAGATATTTCCTTTTTCACCATAGCCCTCTATGGGCTTCCAAATATCCCTTTGCCAATTCCACAAGAACAGCCTTAGCGAAAGGCTTCTTGAAGGGAAAGATGTAACTCTGTGAGATGAATTAACAGAACACAGAGCAGTTTCTCAGAAAGCTTCTTTCCAGTTTTGAACGGAAGATATTTCCTTTTTCACCATAGCCCTCTATGGGCTTCCAAATATCCCTTTGCCAATTCCACAAGAACAGCCTTAGCGAAAGGCTTCTTGAAGGGAAAGATGTAACTCTGTGAGATGAATGAACAGAACACAGAGCAGTTTCTCAGAAAGCTTCTTTCCAGTTTTGAACGGAAGATATTTCCTTTTTCACCATAGCCCTCTATGGGCTTCCAAATATCCCTTTGCCAATTCCACAAGAACAGCCTTAGGGAAAGGCTTCTTGAAGGGAAAGATGTAACTCTGTGAGATGAATTAACAGAACACAGAGCAGTTTCTCAGAAAGCTTCTTTCCAGTTTTGAACGGAAGATATTTCCTTTTTCACCATAGCCCTCTATGGGCTTCCAAATATCCCTTTGCCAATTCCACAAGAACAGCCTTAGCGAAAGGCTTCTTGAAGGGAAAGATGTAACTCTGTGAGATGAATTAACAGAACACAGAGCAGTTTCTCAGAAAGCTTCTTTCCAGTTTTGAACGGAAGATATTTCCTTTTTCACCATAGCCCTCTATGGGCTTCCAAATATCCCTTTGCCAATTCCACAAGAACAGCCTTAGCGAAAGGCTTCTTGAAGGGAAAGATGTAACTCTGTGAGATGAATTAAGAGAACACAGAGCAGTTTCTCAGAAAGCTTCTTTCCAGTTTTGAACGGAAGATATTTCCTTTTTCACCATAGCCCTCTATGGGCTTCCAAATATCCCTTTGCCAATTCCACAAGAACAGCCTTAGCGAAAGGCTTCTTGAAGGGAAAGATGTAACTCTGTGAGATGAATTAACAGAACACAGAGCAGTTTCTCAGAAAGCTTCTTTCCAGTTTTGAACGGAAGATATTTCCTTTTTCACCATAGCCCTCTATGGGCTTCCAAATATCCCTTTGCCAATTCCACAAGAACAGCCTTAGCGAAAGGCTTCTTGAAGGGAAAGATGTAACTCTGTGAGATGAATTAACAGAACACAGAGCAGTTTCTCAGAAAGCTTCTTTCCAGTTTTGAACGGAAGATATTTCCTTTTTCACCATAGCCCTCTATGGGCTTCCAAATATCCCTTTGCCAATTCCACAAGAACAGCCTTAGCGAAAGGCTTCTTGAAGGGAAAGATGTAACTCTGTGAGATGAATTAACAGAACACAGAGCAGTTTCTCAGAAAGCTTCTTTCCAGTTTTGAACGGAAGATATTTCCTTTTTCACCATAGCCCTCTATGGGCTTCCAAATATCCCTTTGCCAATTCCACAAGAACAGCCTTAGCGAAAGGCTTCTTGAAGGGAAAGATGTAACTCTGTGAGATGAATTAACAGAACACAGAGCAGTTTCTCAGAAAGCTTCTTTCCAGTTTTGAACGGAAGATATTTCCTTTTTCACCATAGCCCTCTATGGGCTTCCAAATATCCCTTTGCCAATTCCACAAGAACAGCCTTAGCGAAAGGCTTCTTGAAGGGAAAGATGTAACTCAGTGAGATGAATTAACAGAACACAGAGCAGTTTCTCAGAAAGCTTCTTTCCAGTTTTGAACGGAAGATATTTCCTTTTTCACCATAGCCCTCTATGGGCTTCCAAATATCCCTTTGCCAATTCCACAAGAACAGCCTTAGCGAAAGGCTTCTTGAAGGGAAAGATGTAACTCTGTGAGATGAATTAACAGAACACAGAGCAGTTTCTCAGAAAGCTTCTTTCCAGTTTTGAACGGAAGATATTTCCTTTTTCACCATAGCCCTCTATGGGCTTCCAAATATCCCTTTGCCAATTCCACAAGAACAGCCTTAGCGAAAGGCTTCTTGAATTGAAAGATGTAACTCTGTGAGATGAATTAACAGAACACAGAGCAGTTTCTCAGAAAGCTTCTTTCCAGTTTTGAACGGAAGATATTTCCTTTTTCACCATAGCCCTCTATGGGCTTCCAAATATCCCTTTGCCAATTCCACAAGAACAGCCTTAGCGAAAGGCTTCTTGAAGGGAAAGATGTAACTCTGTGAGATGAATTAAGAGAACACAGAGCAGTTTCTCAGAAAGCTTCTTTCCAGTTTTGAACGGAAGATATTTCCTTTTTCACCATAGCCCTCTATGGGCTTCCAAATATCCCTTTGCCAATTCCACAAGAACAGCCTTAGCGAAAGGCTTCTTGAAGGGAAAGATGTAACTCTGTGAGATGAATTAACAGAACACAGAGCAGTTTCTCAGAAAGCTTCTTTCCAGTTTTGAACGGAAGATATTTCCTTTTTCACCATAGCCCTCTATGGGCTTCCAAATATCCCTTTGCCAATTCCACAAGAACAGCCTTAGCGAAAGGCTTCTTGAAGGGAAAGATGTAACTCTGTCAGATGAATTAACAGAACACAGAGCAGTTTCTCAGAAAGCTTCTTTCCAGTTTTGAACGGAAGATATTTCCTTTTTCACCAGAGCCCTCTATGGGCTTCCAAATATCCCTTTGCCAATTCCACAAGAACAGCCTTAGCGAAAGGCTTCTTGAAGGGAAAGATGTAACTCTGTGAGATGAATTAACAGAACACAGAGCAGTTTCTCAGAAAGCTTCTTTCCAGTTTTCAACGGAAGATATTTCCTTTTTCACCATAGCCCTCTATGGGCTTCCAAATATCCCTTTGCCAATTCCACAAGAACAGCCTTAGCGAAAGGCTTCTTGAAGGGAAAGATGTAACTCTGTGAGATGAATTAACAGAACACAGAGCAGTTTCTCAGAAAGCTTCTTTCCAGTTTTGAACGGAAGATATTTCCTTTTTCACCATAGCCCTCTAAGGGGTTCCAAATATCCCTTTGCCAATTCCACAAGAACAGCCTTAGCGAAAGGCTTCTTGAAGGGAAAGATGTAACTCTGTGAGATGAATTAACAGAACACAGAGCAGTTTCTCAGAAAGCTTCTTTCCAGTTTTGAACGGAAGATATTTCCTTTTTCACCATAGCCCTCTATGGGCTTCCAAATATCCCTTTGCCAATTCCACAAGAACAGCCTTAGCGAAAGGCTTCTTGAAGGGAACGATGTAACTCTGTGAGATGAATTAACAGAACACAGAGCAGTTTCTCAGAAAGCTTCTTTCCAGTTTTGAACGGAAGATATTTCCTTTTTCACCATAGCCCTCTATGGGCATCCAAATATCCCTTTGCCAATTCCACAAGAACAGCCTTAGCGAAAGGCTTCTTGAAGGGAAAGATGTAACTCTGTGAGATGAATTAACAGAACACAGAGCAGTTTCTCAGAAAGCTTCTTTCCAGTTTTGAACGGAAGATATTTCCTTTTTCACTATAGCCCTCTATGGGCTTCCAAATATCCCTTTGCCAATTCCACAAGAACAGCCTTAGCGAAAAGCTTCTTGAAGGGAAAGATGTAACTCTGTGAGATGAATTAAAAAAACACAGAGCAGTTTCTCAGAAAGCTTCTTTCTAGTTTTGAACGGAAGATATTTCCTTTTTCACCATAGCCCTCTATGGGCTTCCAAATACCCCTTTGCCAATTCCACAAGAACAGCCTTAGCGAAAGGCTTCTTGAAGGGAAAGATGTGACTCTGTGAGATGAATTAACAGAACACAGAACAGTTTCTCAGAAAGCTTCTTTCCAGTTTTGAACGGAAGATATTTCCTTTTTCACCATAGCCCTCTATGGGCTTCCAAATATCCCTTTGCCAATTCCACAAGAACAGCCTTCGCGAAAGGCTTCTTGAAGGGAAAGATGTAACTCTGTGAGATGAATTAACAGAACACAGAGCAGTTTCTCAGAAAGCTTCTTTCCAGTTTTGAACGGAAGATATTTCCTTTTTCACCATAGCCCTCTATGGGCTTCCAAATATCCCTTTGCCAATTCCACAAGAACAGCCTTAGCGAAAGGCTTCTTGAAGGGAAAGATGTAACTCTGTGAGAGGAATTAACAGAACACAGAGCATTTTCCAGAAAGCTTCTTTCCAGTTTTGAACGGAAGATATTTCCTTTTTCACCATAGCCCTCTATGGGCTTCCAAATATCCCTTTGCCAATTCCACAAGAACAGCCTTAGCGAAAGGCTTCTTGAAGGGAAAGATGTAACTCTGTGAGATGAATTCACAGAACACAGAGCAGTTTCTCAGAAAGCTTCTTTCCAGTTTTGAACGGAAGATATTTCCTTTTTCACCATAGCCCTCTATGGGCTTCCAAATATCCCTTTGCCAATTCCACAAGAACAGCCTTAGCGAAAGGCTTCTTGAAGGGAAAGATGTAACTCTGTGAGATGAATTAACAGAACACAGAGCAGTTTCTCAGAAAGCTTCTTTCCAGTTTTGAACGGAAGATATTTCCTTTTTCACCATAGCCCTCTATGGGCTTCCAAATATCCCTTTGCCAATTCCACAAGAACAGCCTTAGCGAAAGGCTTCTTGAAGGGAAAGATGTAACTCTGTGAGATGAATTCACAGAACACAGAGCAGTTTCTCAGAAAGCTTCTTTCCAGTTTTGAACGGAAGATATTTCCTTTTTCACCGTAGCCCTCTATGGGCTTCCAAATATCCCTTTGCCAATTCCACAAGAACAGCCTTAGCGAAAGGCTTCTTGAAGGGAAAGATGTAACTCTGTGAGATGAATTAACAGAACACAGAGCAGTTTCTCTGAAAGCTTCTTTCCAGTTTTGAACGGAAGATATTTCCTTTTTCACCATAGCCCTCTATGGGCTTCCAAATATCCCTTTGCCAATTCCACAAGAACAGCCTTAGCGAAAGGCTTCTTGAAGGGAAAGATGTAACTCTGTGAGATGAATTAACAGAACACAGAGCAGTTTCTCAGAAAGCTTCTTTCCAGTTTTGAATGGAAGATATTTCCTTTTTCACCATAGCCCTCTATGGGCTTCCAAATATCCCTTTGCCAATTCCACAAGAACAGCCTTAGCGAAAGGCTTCTTGAAGGGAAAGATGTAACTCTGTGAGATGAATTAACAGAACACAGAGCAGTTTCTCAGAAAGCTTCTTTCCAGTTTTGAACGGAAGATATTTCCTTTTTCACCATAGCCCTCTATGGGCTTCCAAATATCCCTTTGCCAATTCCACAAGAACAGCCTTAGCGAAAGGCTTCTTGAAGGGAAAGATGTAACTCAGTGAGATGAATTAACAGAACACAGAGCAGTTTCTCAGAAAGCTTCTTTCCAGTTTTGAACGGAAGATATTTCCTTTTTCACCATAGCCCTCTATGGGCTTCCAAATATCCCTTTGCCAATTCCACAAGAACAGCCTTAGCGAAAGGCTTCTTGAAGGGAAAGATGTAACTCTGTGAGATGAATTAACAGAACACAGAGCAGTTTCTCAGAAAGCTTCTTTCCAGTTTTGAACGGAAGATATTTCCTTTTTCACCATAGCCCTCTATGGGCTTCCAAATATCCCTTTGCCAATTCCACAAGAACAGCCTTAGCGAAAGGCTTCTTGAATTGAAAGATGTAACTCTGTGAGATGAATTAACAGAACACAGAGCAGTTTCTCAGAAAGCTTCTTTCCAGTTTTGAACGGAAGATATTTCCTTTTTCACCATAGCCCTCTATGGGCTTCCAAATATCCCTTTGCCAATTCCACAAGAACAGCCTTAGCGAAAGGCTTCTTGAAGGGAAAGATGTAACTCTGTGAGATGAATTAAGAGAACACAGAGCAGTTTCTCAGAAAGCTTCTTTCCAGTTTTGAACGGAAGATATTTCCTTTTTCACCATAGCCCTCTATGGGCTTCCAAATATCCCTTTGCCAATTCCACAAGAACAGCCTTAGCGAAAGGCTTCTTGAAGGGAAAGATGTAACTCTGTGAGATGAATTAACAGAACACAGAGCAGTTTCTCAGAAAGCTTCTTTCCAGTTTTGAACGGAAGATATTTCCTTTTTCACCATAGCCCTCTATGGGCTTCCAAATATCCCTTTGCCAATTCCACAAGAACAGCCTTAGCGAAAGGCTTCTTGAAGGGAAAGATGTAACTCTGTCAGATGAATTAACAGAACACAGAGCAGTTTCTCAGAAAGCTTCTTTCCAGTTTTGAACGGAAGATATTTCCTTTTTCACCAGAGCCCTCTATGGGCTTCCAAATATCCCTTTGCCAATTCCACAAGAACAGCCTTAGCGAAAGGCTTCTTGAAGGGAAAGATGTAACTCTGTGAGATGAATTAACAGAACACAGAGCAGTTTCTCAGAAAGCTTCTTTCCAGTTTTCAACGGAAGATATTTCCTTTTTCACCATAGCCCTCTATGGGCTTCCAAATATCCCTTTGCCAATTCCACAAGAACAGCCTTAGCGAAAGGCTTCTTGAAGGGAAAGATGTAACTCTGTGAGATGAATTAACAGAACACAGAGCAGTTTCTCAGAAAGCTTCTTTCCAGTTTTGAACGGAAGATATTTCCTTTTTCACCATAGCCCTCTAAGGGGTTCCAAATATCCCTTTGCCAATTCCACAAGAACAGCCTTAGCGAAAGGCTTCTTGAAGGGAAAGATGTAACTCTGTGAGATGAATTAACAGAACACAGAGCAGTTTCTCAGAAAGCTTCTTTCCAGTTTTGAACGGAAGATATTTCCTTTTTCACCATAGCCCTCTATGGGCTTCCAAATATCCCTTTGCCAATTCCACAAGAACAGCCTTAGCGAAAGGCTTCTTGAAGGGAACGATGTAACTCTGTGAGATGAATTAACAGAACACAGAGCAGTTTCTCAGAAAGCTTCTTTCCAGTTTTGAACGGAAGATATTTCCTTTTTCACCATAGCCCTCTATGGGCATCCAAATATCCCTTTGCCAATTCCACAAGAACAGCCTTAGCGAAAGGCTTCTTGAAGGGAAAGATGTAACTCTGTGAGATGAATTAACAGAACACAGAGCAGTTTCTCAGAAAGCTTCTTTCCAGTTTTGAACGGAAGATATTTCCTTTTTCACTATAGCCCTCTATGGGCTTCCAAATATCCCTTTGCCAATTCCACAAGAACAGCCTTAGCGAAAAGCTTCTTGAAGGGAAAGATGTAACTCTGTGAGATGAATTAAAAAAACACAGAGCAGTTTCTCAGAAAGCTTCTTTCTAGTTTTGAACGGAAGATATTTCCTTTTTCACCATAGCCCTCTATGGGCTTCCAAATACCCCTTTGCCAATTCCACAAGAACAGCCTTAGCGAAAGGCTTCTTGAAGGGAAAGATGTGACTCTGTGAGATGAATTAACAGAACACAGAACAGTTTCTCAGAAAGCTTCTTTCCAGTTTTGAACGGAAGATATTTCCTTTTTCACCATAGCCCTCTATGGGCTTCCAAATATCCCTTTGCCAATTCCACAAGAACAGCCTTAGCGAAAGGCTTCTTGAAGGGAAAGATGTAACTCTGTGAGATGAATTAACAGAACACAGAGCAGTTTCTCAGAAAGCTTCTTTCCAGTTTTGAACGGAAGATATTTCCTTTTTCACCATAGCCCTCTATGGGCTTCCAAATATCCCTTTGCCAATTCTACAAGAACAGCCTTAGGGAAAGACTTCTTGAAGGGAAAGATGTAACTCTGTGAGATGAATTAACAGAACACAGAGCAGTTTCTCAGAAAGCTTCTTTCCAGTTTTGAACGGAAGATATTTCCTTTTTCACCATAGCCCTCTATGTGCTTCCAAATATCCCTTTGCCAATTCCACAAGAACAGCCTTAGCGGAAGGCTTCTTGAAGGGAAAGATGTAACTCTGTGCGATGAATGAACAGAACACAGAGCAGTTTCTCAGAAAGCTTCTTTCCAGTTTTGAACGGAAGATATTTCCTTTTTCACCATAGCCCTCTATGGGCTTCCAAATATCCCTTTGCCAATTCCACAAGAACAGCCTTAGCGAAAGGCTTCTTGAAGGGAAAGATGTAACTCTGTGAGATGAATTAACAGAACACGGAGCAGTTTCTCAGAAAGCTTCTTACCAGTTTTGAACGGAAGATATTTCCTTTTTCACCATAGCCCTCTATGGGCTTCCAAATATCCCTTTGCCAATTCCACAAGAACAGCCTTAGCGAAAGGCTTCTTGAAGGGAAAGATGTAACTCTGTGAGATGAATTAACAGAACACAGAGCAGTTTCTCAGAAAGCTTCTTTCCAGTTTTGAACGGAAGATATTTCCTTTTTCACCGTAGCCCTCTATGGGCTTCCAAATATCCCTTTGCCAATTCCACAAGAAAAGCCTTAGCGAAAGGCTTCTTGAAGGGAAAGATGTAACTCTGTGAGACGAATTAAGAGAACCAGAGCAGTTTCTCAGAAAGCTTCTTTCCAGTTTTGAACGGAAGATATTTCCTTTTTCACCATAGCCCTCTATGGGCTTCCAAATATCCCTTTGCCAATTCCACAAGAACAGCCTTAGCGAAAGGCTTCTTGAAGGGAAAGATGTAACTCTGTGAGATGAATGAACAGAACACAGAGCAGTTTCTCAGAAAGCTTCTTTCCAGTTTTGAATGGAAGATATTTCCTTTTTCACCATAGCCCTCTATGGGCTTCCAAATATCCCTTTGCCAATTCCACAAGAACAGCCTTAGCGAAAGGCTTCTTGAAGGGAAAGATGTAATTCTGTGAGATGAATTAACAGAACACAGAGCAGTTTCTCAGAAAGCTTCTTTCCAGTTTTGAACGGAAGATATTTCCTTTTTCACCATAGCCCTCTATGGGCTTCCAAATATCCCTTTGCCAATTCCACAAGAACAGCCTTAGCGAAAGGCTTCTCGAAGGGAAAGATGTAACTCTGTGAGATGAATTAACAGAACACAGAGCAGTTTCTCAGAAAGCTTCTTTCCAGTTTTGAACGGAAGATATTTCCTTTTTCACCATAGCCCTCTATGGGCATCCAAATATCCCTTTGCCAATTCCACAAGAACAGCCTTAGCGAAAGGCTTCTTGAAGGGAAAGATGTAACTCTGTGAGATGAATTAACAGAACACAGAGCAGTTTCTCAGAAAGCTTCTTTCCAGTTTTGAACGGAAGATATTTCCTTTTTCACTATAGCCCTCTATGGGCTTCCAAATATCCCTTTGCCAATTCCACAAGAACAGCCTTAGCGAAAGGCTTCTTGAAGGGAAAGATGTAACTCTGTGACATGAATTAAAAAAACACAGAGCAGTTTCTCAGAAAGCTTCTTTCTAGTTTTGAACGGAAGATATTTCCTTTTTCACCATAGCCCTCTATGGGCTTCCAAATACCCCTTTGCCAATTCCACAAGAACAGCCTTAGCGAAAGGCTTCTTGAAGGGAAAGATGTGACTCTGTGAGATGAATTAACAGAACACAGAGCAGTTTCTCAGAAAGCTTCTTTCCAGTTTTGAACGGAAGATATTTCCTTTTTCACCATAGCCCTCTATCGGCTTCCAAATATCCCTTTGCCAATTCCACAAGAACAGCCTTAGCGAAAGGCTTCTTGAAGGGAAAGATGTAACTCTGTGAGATGAATTAACAGAACACAGAGCAGTTTCTCAGAAAGCTTCTTTCCAGTTTTGAACGGAAGATATTTCCCTTTTCACCATAGCCCTCTACGGGCTTCCAAATATCCCTTTGCCAATTCCACAAGAAAAGCCTTAGCGAAAGGCTTCTTGAAGGGAAAGATGTAACTCTGTTGGATGAATTAACAGAACACACAGCAGTTTCTCAGAAAGCTTCTTTCCAGTTTTGAACGGAAGATATTTCCTTTTTCACCATAGCCCTCTATGGGCTTCCAAATATCCCTTTGCCAATTCCACAAGAACAGCCTTAGCGAAAGGCTTCTTGAAGGGAAAGATGTAACTCTGTGAGATGAATTAACAGAACACAGAGCAGTTTCTCAGAAAGCTTCTTTCCAGTTTTGAACGGAAGATATTTCCTTTTTCACCATAGCCCTCTATGGGCTTCCAAATATCCCTTTGCCAATTCCACAAGAACAGCCTTAGCGAAAGGCTTCTTGAAGAGAAAGATGTAACTCTGTGAGATGAATTAACAGAACACAGAGCAGTTTCTCAGAAAGCTTCTTTCCAGTTTTGAACGGAAGATATTTCCTTTTTCACCATAGCCCTCTATGGGCTTCCAAATATCCCTTTGCCAATTCCACAAGAACAGCCTTAGCGAAAGGCTTCTTGAAGGGAAAGATGTAACTCTGTGAGATGAATTAACAGAACACAGAGCAGTTTCTCAGAAAGCTTCTTTCCAGTTTTGAACGGAAGATATTTCCTTTTTCACCGTAGCCCTCTAAGGGCTTCCAAATATCCCTTTGCCAATTCCACAAGAACAGCCTTAGCGAAAGGCTTCTTGAAGGGAAAGATGTAACTCTGTGAGATGAATTAACAGAACACAGAGCAGTTTCTCAGAAAGCTTCTTTCCAGTTTTGAACGGAAGATATTTCCTTTTTCACCATAGCCCTCTATGGGCTTCCAAATATCCCTTTGCCAATTCCACAAGAACAGCCTTAGCGAAAGGCTTCTTGAAGGGAAAGATGTAACTCTGTGAGATGAATTAACAGAACACAGAGCAGTTTCTCAGAAAGCTTCTTTCCAGTTTTGAACGGAAGATATTTCCTTTTTCACCATAGCCCTCTATGGGCTTCCAAATATCCCTTTGCCAATTCCACAAGAACAGCCTTAGCGAAAGGCTTCTTGAAGGGAAAGATGTAACTCTGTGAGATGAATTAACAGAACACAGAGCAGTTTCTCAGAAAGCTTCTTTCCAGTTTTGAACGGAAGATATTTCCTTTTTCACCATAGCCCTCTATGGGCTTCCAAATATCCCTTTGCCAATTCCACAAGAACAGCCTTAGCGAAAGGCTTCTTGAAGGGAAAGATGTAACTCTGTGAGATGAATTAACAGAACACAGAGCAGTTTCTCAGAAAGCTTCTTTCCAGTTTTGAACGGAAGATATTTCCTTTTTCACCATAGCCCTCTATGGGCTTCCAAATATCCCTTTGCCAATTCCACAAGAACAGCCTTAGCGAAAGGCTTCTTGAAGGGAAAGATGTAACTCTGTCAGATGAATTAACAGAACACAGAGCAGTTTCTCAGAAAGCTTCTTTCCAGTTTTGAACGGAAGATATTTCCTTTTTCACCATAGCCCTCTATGGGCTTCCAAATATCCCTTTGCCAATTCCACAAGAACAGCCTTAGCGAAAGGCTTCTTGAAGGGAAAGATGTAACTCTGTGAGATGAATTAACAGAACACAGAGCAGTTTCTCAGAAAGCTTCTTTCCAGTTTTGAACGGAAGATATTTCCTTTTTCACCATAGCCCTCTATGGGCTTCCAAATATCCCTTTGCCAATTCCACAAGAACAGCCTTAGCGAAAGGCTTCTTGAAGGGAAAGATGTAACTCTGTGAGATGAATTAACAGAACACAGAGCAGTTTCTCAGAAAGCTTCTTTCCAGTTTTGAACGGAAGATATTTCCTTTTTCACCATAGCCCTCTATGGGCTTCCAAATATCCCTTTGCCAATTCCACAAGAACAGCCTTAGCGAAAGGCTTCTTGAAGGGAAAGATGTAACTCTGTGAGATGAATTAACAGAACACAGAGCAGTTTCTCAGAAAGCTTCTTTCCAGTTTTGAACGGAAGATATTTCCTTTTTCACCATAGCCCTCTATGGGCTTCCAAATATCCCTTTGCCAATTACACAAGAACAGCCTTAGCGAAAGGCTTCTGGAAGGGAAAGATGTAACTCTGTGAGATGAATTAACAGAACACAGAGCAGTTTCTCAGAAAGCTTCTTTCCAGTTTTGTACGGAAGATATTTCCTTTTTCACCAGAGCCCTCTATGGGCTTCCAAATATCCCTTTGCCAATTCCACAAGAACAGCCTTAGCGAAAGGCTTCTTGAAGGGAAAGATGTAACTCTGTGAGATGAATTAACAGAACACAGAGCAGTTTCTCAGAAAGCTTCTTTCCAGTTTTGAACGGAAGATATTTCCTTTTTCACCAGAGCCCTCTATGGGCTTCCAAATATCCCTTTGCCAATTCCACAAGAACAGCCTTAGCGAAAGGCTTCTTGAAGGGAAAGATGTAACTCTGTGAGATGAATTAACAGAACACAGAGCAGTTTCTCAGAAAGCTTCTTTCCAGTTTTGAACGGAAGATATTTCCTTTTTCACCATAGCCCTCTATGGGCTTCCAAATATCCCTTTGCCAATTCCACAAGAACAGCCTTAGCGAAAGGATTCTTGAAGGGAAAGATGTAACTCTGTCAGATGAATTAACAGAACACAGAGCAGTTTCTCAGAAAGCTTCTTTCCAGTTTTGAACGGAAGATATTTCCTTTTTCACCATAGCCCTCTATGGGCTTCCAAATATCCCTTTGCCAATTCCACAAGAACAGCCTTAGCGAAAGGCTTCTTGAAGGGAAAGATGTAACTCTGTCAGATGAATTAACAGAACACAGAGCAGTTTCTCAGAAAGCTTCTTTCCAGTTTTGAACGGAAGATATTTCCTTTTTCACCATAGCCCTCTATGGGCTTCCAAATATCCCTTTGCCAATTCCACAAGAACAGCCTTAGCGAAAGGCTTCTTGAAGGGAAAGATGTAACTCTGTGAGATGAATTAACAGAACACAGAGCAGTTTCTCAGAAAGCTTCTTTCCAGTTTTGAACGGAAGATATTTCCTTTTTCACCATAGCCCTCTATGGGCTTCCAAATATCCCTTTGCCAATTCCACAAGAACAGCCTTAGCGAAAGGCTTCTTGAAGGGAAAGATGTAACTCTGTGAGATGAATTAACAGAACACAGAGCAGTTTCTCAGAAAGCTTCTTTCCAGTTTTGAACGGAAGATATTTCCTTTTTCACCGTAGCCCTCTATGGGCTTCCAAATATCCCTTTGCCAATTCCACAAGAACAGCCTTAGCGAAAGGCTTCTTGAAGGGAAAGATGTAACTCTGTGAGATGAATGAACAGAACACAGAGCAGTTTCTCAGAAAGCTTCTTTCCAGTTTTGAACGGAAGATATTTCCTTTTTCACCGTAGCCCTCTATGGGCTTCCAAATATCCCTTTGCCAATTCCACAAGAACAGCCTTAGCGAAAGGCTTCTTGAAGGGAAAGATGTAACTCTGTGAGATGAATTAACAGAACACAGAGCAGTTTCTCAGAAAGCTTCTTTCCAGTTTTGAACGGAAGATATTTCCTTTTTCACCGTAGCCCTCTATGGGCTTCCAAATATCCCTTTGCCAATTCCACAAGAACAGCCTTAGCGAAAGGCTTCTTGAAGGGAAAGATGTAACTCTGTGAGATGAATTAACAGAACACAGAGCAGTTTCTCAGAAAGCTTCTTTCCAGTTTTGAACAAAAGATATTTTCTTTTTCACCATAGCCCTCTATGGGCTTCCAAATATCCCTTTGCTAATTCCACAAGAACAGCCTTAGCGAAAGGCTTCTTGAAGGGAAAGATGTAACTCTGTGAGATGAATTAACAGAACACAGAGCAGTTTCTCAGAAAGCTTCTTTCCAGTTTTGAACGGAAGATATTTCCTTTTTCACCATAGCCCTCTATGGGCTTCCAAATATCCCTTTGCCAATTCCACAAGAACAGCCTTAGCGAAAGGCTTCTTGAAGGGAAAGATGTAACTCTGTGAGATGAATTAACAGAACACAGAGCAGTTTCTCAGAAAGCTTCTTTCCAGTTTTGAACGGAAGATATTTCCTTTTTCACCATAGCCCTCTATGGGCTTCCAAATATCCCTTTGCCAATTCCACAAGAACAGCCTTAGCGAAAGGCTTCTTGAAGGGAAAGATGTAACTCTGTGAGATGAATTAACAGAACACAGAGCAGTTTCTCAGAAAGCTTCTTTCCAGTTTTGAACGGAAGATATTTCCTTTTTCACCGTCGCCCTCTATGGGCTTCCAAATATCCCTTTGCCAATTCCACAAGAACAGCCTTAGCGAAAGGCTTCTTGAAGGGAAAGATGTAACTCTGTGAGATGAATTAACAGAACACAGAGCAGTTTCTCAGAAAGCTTCTTTCCAGTTTTGAACGGAAGATATTTCCTTTTTCACCGTAGCCCTCTATGGGCTTCCAAATATCCCTTTGCCAATTCCACAAGAACAGCCTTAGCGAAAGGCTTCTTGAAGGGAAAGATGTAACTCTGTCAGATGAATTAACAGAACACAGAGCAGTTTCTCAGAAAGCTTCTTTCCAGTTTTGAACGGAAGATATTTCCTTTTTCACCATAGCCCTCTATGGGCTTCCAAATATCCCTTTGCCAATTCCACAAGAACAGCCTTAGCGAAAGGCTTCTTGAAGGGAAAGATGTAACTCTGTGAGATGAATTAACAGAACACAGAGCAGTTTCTCAGAAAGCTTCTTTCCAGTTTTGAACGGAAGATATTTCCTTTTTCACCATAGCCCTCTATGGGCTTCCAAATATCCCTTTGCCAATTCCACAAGAACAGCCTTAGCGAAAGGCTTCTTGAAGGGAAAGATGTAACTCTGTGAGATGAATTAACAGAACACAGAGCAGTTTCTCAGAAAGCTTCTTTCCAGTTTTGAACGGAAGATATTTCCTTTTTCACCATAGCCCTCTAAGGGCTTCCAAATATCCCTTTGCCAATTCCACAAGAACAGCCTTAGCGAAAGGCTTCTTGAAGGGAAAGATGTAACTCTGTGAGATGAATTAACAGAACACAGAGCAGTTTCTCAGAAAGCTTCTTTCCAGTTTTGAACGGAAGATATTTCCTTTTTCACCGTAGCCCTCTATGGGCTTCCAAATATCCCTTTGCCAATTCCACAAGAACAGCCTTAGCGAAAGGCTTCTTGAAGGGAAAGATGTAACTCTGTGAGATGAATGAACAGAACACAGAGCAGTTTCTCAGAAAGCTTCTTTCCAGTTTTGAACGGAAGATATTTCCTTTTTCACCGTAGCCCTCTATGGGCTTCCAAATATCCCTTTGCCAATTCCACAAGAACAGCCTTAGCGAAAGGCTTCTTGAAGGGAAAGATGTAACTCTGTGAGATGAATTAACAGAACACAGAGCAGTTTCTCAGAAAGCTTCTTTCCAGTTTTGAACGGAAGATATTTCCTTTTTCACCGTAGCCCTCTATGGGCTTCCAAATATCCCTTTGCCAATTCCACAAGAACAGCCTTAGCGAAAGGCTTCTTGAAGGGAAAGATGTAACTCTGTGAGATGAATTAACAGAACACAGAGCAGTTTCTCAGAAAGCTTCTTTCCAGTTTTGAACGGAAGATATTTCCTTTTTCACCATAGCCCTCTATGGGCTTCCAAATATCCCTTTGCCAATTCCACAAGAACAGCCTTAGCGAAAGGCTTCTTGAAGGGAAAGATGTAACTCTGTGAGATGAATTAACAGAACACAGAGCAGTTTCTCAGAAAGCTTCTTTCCAGTTTTGAACGGAAGATATTTCCTTTTTCACCATAGCCCTCTATGGGCTTCCAAATATCCCTTTGCCAATTCCACAAGAACAGCCTTAGCGAAAGGCTTCTTGAAGGGAAAGATGTAACTCTGTGAGATGAATTAACAGAACACAGAGCAGTTTCTCAGAAAGCTTCTTTCCAGTTTTGAACGGAAGATATTTCCTTTTTCACCATAGCCCTCTATGGGCTTCCAAATATCCCTTTGCCAATTCCACAAGAACAGCCTTAGCGAAAGGCTTCTTGAAGGGAAAGATGTAACTCTGTGAGATGAATTAACAGAACACAGAGCAGTTTCTCAGAAAGCTTCTTTCCAGTTTTGAACGGAAGATATTTCCTTTTTCACCATAGCCCTCTATGGGCTTCCAAATATCCCTTTGCCAATTCCACAAGAACAGCCTTAGCGAAAGGCTTCTTGAAGGGAAAGATGTAACTCTGTGAGATGAATTAACAGAACACAGAGCAGTTTCTCAGAAAGCTTCTTTCCAGTTTTGAACGGAAGATATTTCCTTTTTCACCATAGCCCTCTATGGGCTTCCAAATATCCCTTTGCCAATTCCACAAGAACAGCCTTAGCGAAAGGCTTCTTGAAGGGAAAGATGTAACTCTGTGAGATGAATTAACAGAACACAGAGCAGTTTCTCAGAAAGCTTCTTTCCAGTTTTGAACGGAAGATATTTCCTTTTTCACCATAGCCCTCTATGGGCTTCCAAATATCCCTTTGCCAATTACACAAGAACAGCCTTAGCGAAAGGCTTCTGGAAGGGAAAGATGTAACTCTGTGAGATGAATTAACAGAACACAGAGCAGTTTCTCAGAAAGCTTCTTTCCAGTTTTGAACGGAAGATATTTCCTTTTTCACCAGAGCCCTCTATGGGCTTCCAAATATCCCTTTGCCAATTCCACAAGAACAGCCTTAGCGAAAGGCTTCTTGAAGGGAAAGATGTAACTCTGTGAGATGAATTAACAGAACACAGAGCAGTTTCTCAGAAAGCTTCTTTCCAGTTTTGAACGGAAGATATTTCCTTTTTCACCAGAGCCCTCTATGGGCTTCCAAATATCCCTTTGCCAATTCCACAAGAACAGCCTTAGCGAAAGGCTTCTTGAAGGGAAAGATGTAACTCTGTGAGATGAATTAACAGAACACAGAGCAGTTTCTCAGAAAGCTTCTTTCCAGTTTTGAACGGAAGATATTTCCTTTTACACCATAGCCCTCTATGGGCTTCCAAATATCCCTTTGCCAATTCCACAAGAACAGCCTTAGCGAAAGGATTCTTGAAGGGAAAGATGTAACTCTGTCAGATGAATTAACAGAACACAGAGCAGTTTCTCAGAAAGCTTCTTTCCAGTTTTGAACGGAAGATATTTCCTTTTTCACCATAGCCCTCTATGGGCTTCCAAATATCCCTTTGCCAATTCCACAAGAACAGCCTTAGCGAAAGGCTTCTTGAAGGGAAAGATGTAACTCTGTGAGATGAATTAACAGAACACAGAGCAGTTTCTCAGAAAGCTTCTTTCCAGTTTTGAACGGAAGATATTTCCTTTTTCACCATAGCCCTCTATGGGCTTCCAAATATCCCTTTGCCAATTCCACAAGAACAGCCTTAGCGAAAGGCTTCTTGAAGGGAAAGATGTAACTCTGTGAGATGAATTAACAGAACACAGAGCAGTTTCTCAGAAAGCTTCTTTCCAGTTTTGAACGGAAGATATTTCCTTTTTCACCATAGCCCTCTAAGGGCTTCCAAATATCCCTTTGCCAATTCCACAAGAACAGCCTTAGCGAAAGGCTTCTTGAAGGGAAAGATGTAACTCTGTGAGATGAATTAACAGAACACAGAGCAGTTTCTCAGAAAGCTTCTTTCCAGTTTTGAACGGAAGATATTTCCTTTTTCACCGTAGCCCTCTATGGGCTTCCAAATATCCCTTTGCCAATTCCACAAGAACAGCCTTAGCGAAAGGCTTCTTGAAGGGAAAGATGTAACTCTGTGAGATGAATGAACAGAACACAGAGCAGTTTCTCAGAAAGCTTCTTTCCAGTTTTGAACGGAAGATATTTCCTTTTTCACCGTAGCCCTCTATGGGCTTCCAAATATCCCTTTGCCAATTCCACAAGAACAGCCTTAGCGAAAGGCTTCTTGAAGGGAAAGATGTAACTCTGTGAGATGAATTAACAGAACACAGAGCAGTTTCTCAGAAAGCTTCTTTCCAGTTTTGAACGGAAGATATTTCCTTTTTCACCGTAGCCCTCTATGGGCTTCCAAATATCCCTTTGCCAATTCCACAAGAACAGCCTTAGCGAAAGGCTTCTTGAAGGGAAAGATGTAACTCTGTGAGATGAATTAACAGAACACAGAGCAGTTTCTCAGAAAGCTTCTTTCCAGTTTTGAACGGAAGATATTTCCTTTTTCACCATAGCCCTCTATGGGCTTCCAAATATCCCTTTGCCAATTCCACAAGAACAGCCTTAGCGAAAGGCTTCTTGAAGGGAAAGATGTAACTCTGTGAGATGAATTAACAGAACACAGAGCAGTTTCTCAGAAAGCTTCTTTCCAGTTTTGAACGGAAGATATTTCCTTTTTCACCATAGCCCTCTATGGGCTTCCAAATATCCCTTTGCCAATTCCACAAGAACAGCCTTAGCGAAAGGCTTCTTGAAGGGAAAGATGTAACTCTGTGAGATGAATTCACAGAACACAGAGCAGTTTCTCAGAAAGCTTCTTTCCAGTTTTGAACGGAAGATATTTCCTTTTTCACCATAGCCCTCTATGGGCTTCCAAATATCCCTTTGCCAATTCCACAAGAACAGCCTTAGCGAAAGGCTTCTTGAAGGGAAAGATGTAACTCTGTGAGATGAATTAACAGAACACAGAGCAGTTTCTCAGAAAGCTTCTTTCCAGTTTTGAACGGAAGATATTTCCTTTTTCACCATAGCCCTCTATGGGCTTCCAAATATCCCTTTGCCAATTCCACAAGAACAGCCTTAGCGAAAGGCTTCTTGAAGGGAAAGATGTAACTCTGTGAGATGAATTAACAGAACACAGAGCAGTTTCTCAGAAAGCTTCTTTCCAGTTTTGAACGGAAGATATTTCCTTTTTCACCATAGCCCTCTATGGGCTTCCAAATATCCCTTTGCCAATTCCACAAGAACAGCCTTAGCGAAAGGCTTCTTGAAGGGAAAGATGTAACTCTGTGAGATGAATTAACAGAACACAGAGCAGTTTCTCAGAAAGCTTCTTTCCAGTTTTGAACGGAAGATATTTCCTTTTTCACCATAGCCCTCTATGGGCTTCCAAATATCCCTTTGCCAATTACACAAGAACAGCCTTAGCGAAAGGCTTCTGGAAGGGAAAGATGTAACTCTGTGAGATGAATTAACAGAACACAGAGCAGTTTCTCAGAAAGCTTCTTTCCAGTTTTGAACGGAAGATATTTCCTTTTTCACCAGAGCCCTCTATGGGCTTCCAAATATCCCTTTGCCAATTCCACAAGAACAGCCTTAGCGAAAGGCTTCTTGAAGGGAAAGATGTAACTCTGTGAGATGAATTAACAGAACACAGAGCAGTTTCTCAGAAAGCTTCTTTCCAGTTTTGAACGGAAGATATTTCCTTTTTCACCAGAGCCCTCTATGGGCTTCCAAATATCCCTTTGCCAATTCCACAAGAACAGCCTTAGCGAAAGGCTTCTTGAAGGGAAAGATGTAACTCTGTGAGATGAATTAACAGAACACAGAGCAGTTTCTCAGAAAGCTTCTTTCCAGTTTTGAACGGAAGATATTTCCTTTTACACCATAGCCCTCTATGGGCTTCCAAATATCCCTTTGCCAATTCCACAAGAACAGCCTTAGCGAAAGGATTCTTGAAGGGAAAGATGTAACTCTGTGAGATGAATTAACAGAACACAGAGCAGTTTCTCAGAAAGCTTCTTTCCAGTTTTGAACGGAAGATATTTCCTTTTTCACCATAGCCCTCTATGGGCTTCCAAATATCCCTTTGCCAATTCCACAAGAACAGCCTTAGCGAAAGGCTTCTTGAAGGGAAAGATGTAACTCTGTGAGATGAATTAACAGAACACAGAGCAGTTTCTCAGAAAGCTTCTTTCCAGTTTTGAACGGAAGATATTTCCTTTTTCACCATAGCCCTCTATGGGCTTCCAAATATCCCTTTGCCAATTCCACAAGAACAGCCTTAGCGAAAGGCTTCTTGAAGGGAAAGATGTAACTCTGTGAGATGAATTAACAGAACACAGAGCAGTTTCTCAGAAAGCTTCTTTCCAGTTTTGAACGGAAGATATTTCCTTTTTCACCATAGCCCTCTATGGGCTTCCAAATATCCCTTTGCCAATTCCACAAGAACAGCCTTAGCGAAAGGCTTCTTGAAGGGAAAGATGTAACTCTGTGAGATGAATTAACAGAACACAGAGCAGTTTCTCAGAAAGCTTCTTTCCAGTTTTGAACGGAAGATATTTCCTTTTTCACCGTAGCCCTCTATGGGCTTCCAAATATCCCTTTGCCAATTCCACAAGAACAGCCTTAGCGAAAGGCTTCTTGAAGGGAAAGATGTAACTCTGTGAGATGAATGAACAGAACACAGAGCAGTTTCTCAGAAAGCTTCTTTCCAGTTTTGAACGGAAGATATTTCCTTTTTCACCGTAGCCCTCTATGGGCTTCCAAATATCCCTTTGCCAATTCCACAAGAACAGCCTTAGCGAAAGGCTTCTTGAAGGGAAAGATGTAACTCTGTGAGATGAATTAACAGAACACAGAGCAGTTTCTCAGAAAGCTTCTTTCCAGTTTTGAACGGAAGATATTTCCTTTTTCACCGTAGCCCTCTATGGGCTTCCAAATATCCCTTTGCCAATTCCACAAGAACAGCCTTAGCGAAAGGCTTCTTGAAGGGAAAGATGTAACTCTGTGAGATGAATTAACAGAACACAGAGCAGTTTCTCAGAAAGCTTCTTTCCAGTTTTGAACGAAAGATATTTTCTTTTTCACCATAGCCCTCTATGGGCTTCCAAATATCCCTTTGCTAATTCCACAAGAACAGCCTTAGCGAAAGGCTTCTTGAAGGGAAAGATGTAACTCTGTGAGATGAATTAACAGAACACAGAGCAGTTTCTCAGAAAGCTTCTTTCCAGTTTTGAACGGAAGATATTTCCTTTTTCACCATAGCCCTCTATGGGCTTCCAAATATCCCTTTGCCAATTCCACAAGAACAGCCTTAGCGAAAGGCTTCTTGAAGGGAAAGATGTAACTCTGTGAGATGAATTAACAGAACACAGAGCAGTTTCTCAGAAAGCTTCTTTCCAGTTTTGTACGGAAGATATTTCCTTTTTCACCAGAGCCCTCTATGGGCTTCCAAATATCCCTTTGCCAATTCCACAAGAACAGCCTTAGCGAAAGGCTTCTTGAAGGGAAAGATGTAACTCTGTGAGATGAATTAACAGAACACAGAGCAGTTTCTCAGAAAGCTTCTTTCCAGTTTTGAACGGAAGATATTTCCTTTTTCACCAGAGCCCTCTATGGGCTTCCAAATATCCCTTTGCCAATTCCACAAGAACAGCCTTAGCGAAAGGCTTCTTGAAGGGAAAGATGTAACTCTGTGAGATGAATTAACAGAACACAGAGCAGTTTCTCAGAAAGCTTCTTTCCAGTTTTGAACGGAAGATATTTCCTTTTACACCATAGCCCTCTATGGGCTTCCAAATATCCCTTTGCCAATTCCACAAGAACAGCCTTAGCGAAAGGATTCTTGAAGGGAAAGATGTAACTCTGTCAGATGAATTAACAGAACACAGAGCAGTTTCTCAGAAAGCTTCTTTCCAGTTTTGAACGGAAGATATTTCCTTTTTCACCATAGCCCTCTATGGGCTTCCAAATATCCCTTTGCCAATTCCACAAGAACAGCCTTAGCGAAAGGCTTCTTGAAGGGAAAGATGTAACTCTGTCAGATGAATTAACAGAACACAGAGCAGTTTCTCAGAAAGCTTCTTTCCAGTTTTGAACGGAAGATATTTCCTTTTTCACCATAGCCCTCTATGGGCTTCCAAATATCCCTTTGCCAATTCCACAAGAACAGCCTTAGCGAAAGGCTTCTTGAAGGGAAAGATGTAACTCTGTGAGATGAATTAACAGAACACAGAGCAGTTTCTCAGAAAGCTTCTTTCCAGTTTTGAACGGAAGATATTTCCTTTTTCACCATAGCCCTCTATGGGCTTCCAAATATCCCTTTGCCAATTCCACAAGAACAGCCTTAGCGAAAGGCTTCTTGAAGGGAAAGATGTAACTCTGTGAGATGAATTAACAGAACACAGAGCAGTTTCTCAGAAAGCTTCTTTCCAGTTTTGAACGGAAGATATTTCCTTTTTCACCGTAGCCCTCTATGGGCTTCCAAATATCCCTTTGCCAATTCCAC
The DNA here is from genome assembly GCF_047675955.1 of Chlorocebus sabaeus. Classification (NCBI taxonomy): domain Eukaryota; kingdom Metazoa; phylum Chordata; class Mammalia; order Primates; family Cercopithecidae; genus Chlorocebus; species Chlorocebus sabaeus. Next base: position 34,745 of record NW_027327782.1, on the reverse strand, counting down.
AAGAACAGCCTTAGCGAAAGGCTTCTTGAAGGGAAAGATGTAACTCTGTGAGATGAATGAACAGAACACAGAGCAGTTTCTCAGAAAGCTTCTTTCCAGTTTTGAACGGAAGATATTTCCTTTTTCACCGTAGCCCTCTATGGGCTTCCAAATATCCCTTTGCCAATTCCACAAGAACAGCCTTAGCGAAAGGCTTCTTGAAGGGAAAGATGTAACTCTGTGAGATGAATTAACAGAACACAGAGCAGTTTCTCAGAAAGCTTCTTTCCAGTTTTGAACGGAAGATATTTCCTTTTTCACCGTAGCCCTCTATGGGCTTCCAAATATCCCTTTGCCAATTCCACAAGAACAGCCTTAGCGAAAGGCTTCTTGAAGGGAAAGATGTAACTCTGTGAGATGAATTAACAGAACACAGAGCAGTTTCTCAGAAAGCTTCTTTCCAGTTTTGAACAAAAGATATTTTCTTTTTCACCATAGCCCTCTATGGGCTTCCAAATATCCCTTTGCTAATTCCACAAGAACAGCCTTAGCGAAAGGCTTCTTGAAGGGAAAGATGTAACTCTGTGAGATGAATTAACAGAACACAGAGCAGTTTCTCAGAAAGCTTCTTTCCAGTTTTGAACGGAAGATATTTCCTTTTTCACCATAGCCCTCTATGGGCTTCCAAATATCCCTTTGCCAATTCCACAAGAACAGCCTTAGCGAAAGGCTTCTTGAAGGGAAAGATGTAACTCTGTGAGATGAATTAACAGAACACAGAGCAGTTTCTCAGAAAGCTTCTTTCCAGTTTTGAACGGAAGATATTTCCTTTTTCACCATAGCCCTCTATGGGCTTCCAAATATCCCTTTGCCAATTCCACAAGAACAGCCTTAGCGAAAGGCTTCTTGAAGGGAAAGATGTAACTCTGTGAGATGAATTAACAGAACACAGAGCAGTTTCTCAGAAAGCTTCTTTCCAGTTTTGAACGGAAGATATTTCCTTTTTCACCGTCGCCCTCTATGGGCTTCCAAATATCCCTTTGCCAATTCCACAAGAACAGCCTTAGCGAAAGGCTTCTTGAAGGGAAAGATGTAACTCTGTGAGATGAATTAACAGAACACAGAGCAGTTTCTCAGAAAGCTTCTTTCCAGTTTTGAACGGAAGATATTTCCTTTTTCACCGTAGCCCTCTATGGGCTTCCAAATATCCCTTTGCCAATTCCACAAGAACAGCCTTAGCGAAAGGCTTCTTGAAGGGAAAGATGTAACTCTGTCAGATGAATTAACAGAACACAGAGCAGTTTCTCAGAAAGCTTCTTTCCAGTTTTGAACGGAAGATATTTCCTTTTTCACCATAGCCCTCTATGGGCTTCCAAATATCCCTTTGCCAATTCCACAAGAACAGCCTTAGCGAAAGGCTTCTTGAAGGGAAAGATGTAACTCTGTGAGATGAATTAACAGAACACAGAGCAGTTTCTCAGAAAGCTTCTTTCCAGTTTTGAACGGAAGATATTTCCTTTTTCACCATAGCCCTCTATGGGCTTCCAAATATCCCTTTGCCAATTCCACAAGAACAGCCTTAGCGAAAGGCTTCTTGAAGGGAAAGATGTAACTCTGTGAGATGAATTAACAGAACACAGAGCAGTTTCTCAGAAAGCTTCTTTCCAGTTTTGAACGGAAGATATTTCCTTTTTCACCATAGCCCTCTAAGGGCTTCCAAATATCCCTTTGCCAATTCCACAAGAACAGCCTTAGCGAAAGGCTTCTTGAAGGGAAAGATGTAACTCTGTGAGATGAATTAACAGAACACAGAGCAGTTTCTCAGAAAGCTTCTTTCCAGTTTTGAACGGAAGATATTTCCTTTTTCACCGTAGCCCTCTATGGGCTTCCAAATATCCCTTTGCCAATTCCACAAGAACAGCCTTAGCGAAAGGCTTCTTGAAGGGAAAGATGTAACTCTGTGAGATGAATTAACAGAACACAGAGCAGTTTCTCAGAAAGCTTCTTTCCAGTTTTGAACGGAAGATATTTCCTTTTTCACCATAGCCCTCTATGGGCTTCCAAATATCCCTTTGCCAATTCCACAAGAACAGCCTTAGCGAAAGGCTTCTTGAAGGGAAAGATGTAACTCTGTGAGATGAATTAACAGAACACAGAGCAGTTTCTCAGAAAGCTTCTTTCCAGTTTTGAACGGAAGATATTTCCTTTTTCACCATAGCCCTCTATGGGCTTCCAAATATCCCTTTGCCAATTCCACAAGAACAGCCTTAGCGAAAGGCTTCTTGAAGGGAAAGATGTAACTCTGTGAGATGAATTAACAGAACACAGAGCAGTTTCTCAGAAAGCTTCTTTCCAGTTTTGAACGGAAGATATTTCCTTTTTCACCATAGCCCTCTATGGGCTTCCAAATATCCCTTTGCCAATTCCACAAGAACAGCCTTAGCGAAAGGCTTCTTGAAGGGAAAGATGTAACTCTGTGAGATGAATTAACAGAACACAGAGCAGTTTCTCAGAAAGCTTCTTTCCAGTTTTGAACGGAAGATATTTCCTTTTTCACCATAGCCCTCTATGGGCTTCCAAATATCCCTTTGCCAATTACACAAGAACAGCCTTAGCGAAAGGCTTCTGGAAGGGAAAGATGTAACTCTGTGAGATGAATTAACAGAACACAGAGCAGTTTCTCAGAAAGCTTCTTTCCAGTTTTGAACGGAAGATATTTCCTTTTTCACCAGAGCCCTCTATGGGCTTCCAAATATCCCTTTGCCAATTCCACAAGAACAGCCTTAGCGAAAGGCTTCTTGAAGGGAAAGATGTAACTCTGTGAGATGAATTAACAGAACACAGAGCAGTTTCTCAGAAAGCTTCTTTCCAGTTTTGAACGGAAGATATTTCCTTTTTCACCAGAGCCCTCTATGGGCTTCCAAATATCCCTTTGCCAATTCCACAAGAACAGCCTTAGCGAAAGGCTTCTTGAAGGGAAAGATGTAACTCTGTGAGATGAATTAACAGAACACAGAGCAGTTTCTCAGAAAGCTTCTTTCCAGTTTTGAACGGAAGATATTTCCTTTTACACCATAGCCCTCTATGGGCTTCCAAATATCCCTTTGCCAATTCCACAAGAACAGCCTTAGCGAAAGGATTCTTGAAGGGAAAGATGTAACTCTGTCAGATGAATTAACAGAACACAGAGCAGTTTCTCAGAAAGCTTCTTTCCAGTTTTGAACGGAAGATATTTCCTTTTTCACCATAGCCCTCTATGGGCTTCCAAATATCCCTTTGCCAATTCCACAAGAACAGCCTTAGCGAAAGGCTTCTTGAAGGGAAAGATGTAACTCTGTGAGATGAATTAACAGAACACAGAGCAGTTTCTCAGAAAGCTTCTTTCCAGTTTTGAACGGAAGATATTTCCTTTTTCACCATAGCCCTCTATGGGCTTCCAAATATCCCTTTGCCAATTCCACAAGAACAGCCTTAGCGAAAGGCTTCTTGAAGGGAAAGATGTAACTCTGTGAGATGAATTAACAGAACACAGAGCAGTTTCTCAGAAAGCTTCTTTCCAGTTTTGAACGGAAGATATTTCCTTTTTCACCATAGCCCTCTAAGGGCTTCCAAATATCCCTTTGCCAATTCCACAAGAACAGCCTTAGCGAAAGGCTTCTTGAAGGGAAAGATGTAACTCTGTGAGATGAATTAACAGAACACAGAGCAGTTTCTCAGAAAGCTTCTTTCCAGTTTTGAACGGAAGATATTTCCTTTTTCACCGTAGCCCTCTATGGGCTTCCAAATATCCCTTTGCCAATTCCACAAGAACAGCCTTAGCGAAAGGCTTCTTGAAGGGAAAGATGTAACTCTGTGAGATGAATGAACAGAACACAGAGCAGTTTCTCAGAAAGCTTCTTTCCAGTTTTGAACGGAAGATATTTCCTTTTTCACCGTAGCCCTCTATGGGCTTCCAAATATCCCTTTGCCAATTCCACAAGAACAGCCTTAGCGAAAGGCTTCTTGAAGGGAAAGATGTAACTCTGTGAGATGAATTAACAGAACACAGAGCAGTTTCTCAGAAAGCTTCTTTCCAGTTTTGAACGGAAGATATTTCCTTTTTCACCGTAGCCCTCTATGGGCTTCCAAATATCCCTTTGCCAATTCCACAAGAACAGCCTTAGCGAAAGGCTTCTTGAAGGGAAAGATGTAACTCTGTGAGATGAATTAACAGAACACAGAGCAGTTTCTCAGAAAGCTTCTTTCCAGTTTTGAACGGAAGATATTTCCTTTTTCACCATAACCCTCTATGGGCTTCCAAATATCCCTTTGCCAATTCCACAAGAACAGCCTTAGCGAAAGGCTTCTTGAAGGGAAAGATGTAACTCTGTGAGATGAATTAACAGAACACAGAGCAGTTTCTCAGAAAGCTTCTTTCCAGTTTTGAACGGAAGATATTTCCTTTTTCACCATAGCCCTCTATGGGCTTCCAAATATCCCTTTGCCAATTCCACAAGAACAGCCTTAGCGAAAGGCTTCTTGAAGGGAAAGATGTAACTCTGTGAGATGAATTCACAGAACACAGAGCAGTTTCTCAGAAAGCTTCTTTCCAGTTTTGAACGGAAGATATTTCCTTTTTCACCATAGCCCTCTATGGGCTTCCAAATATCCCTTTGCCAATTCCACAAGAACAGCCTTAGCGAAAGGCTTCTTGAAGGGAAAGATGTAACTCTGTGAGATGAATTAACAGAACACAGAGCAGTTTCTCAGAAAGCTTCTTTCCAGTTTTGAACGGAAGATATTTCCTTTTTCACCATAGCCCTCTATGGGCTTCCAAATATCCCTTTGCCAATTCCACAAGAACAGCCTTAGCGAAAGGCTTCTTGAAGGGAAAGATGTAACTCTGTGAGATGAATTAACAGAACACAGAGCAGTTTCTCAGAAAGCTTCTTTCCAGTTTTGAACGGAAGATATTTCCTTTTTCACCATAGCCCTCTATGGGCTTCCAAATATCCCTTTGCCAATTCCACAAGAACAGCCTTAGCGAAAGGCTTCTTGAAGGGAAAGATGTAACTCTGTGAGATGAATTAACAGAACACAGAGCAGTTTCTCAGAAAGCTTCTTTCCAGTTTTGAACGGAAGATATTTCCTTTTTCACCATAGCCCTCTATGGGCTTCCAAATATCCCTTTGCCAATTACACAAGAACAGCCTTAGCGAAAGGCTTCTGGAAGGGAAAGATGTAACTCTGTGAGATGAATTAACAGAACACAGAGCAGTTTCTCAGAAAGCTTCTTTCCAGTTTTGAACGGAAGATATTTCCTTTTTCACCAGAGCCCTCTATGGGCTTCCAAATATCCCTTTGCCAATTCCACAAGAACAGCCTTAGCGAAAGGCTTCTTGAAGGGAAAGATGTAACTCTGTGAGATGAATTAACAGAACACAGAGCAGTTTCTCAGAAAGCTTCTTTCCAGTTTTGAACGGAAGATATTTCCTTTTTCACCAGAGCCCTCTATGGGCTTCCAAATATCCCTTTGCCAATTCCACAAGAACAGCCTTAGCGAAAGGCTTCTTGAAGGGAAAGATGTAACTCTGTGAGATGAATTAACAGAACACAGAGCAGTTTCTCAGAAAGCTTCTTTCCAGTTTTGAACGGAAGATATTTCCTTTTACACCATAGCCCTCTATGGGCTTCCAAATATCCCTTTGCCAATTCCACAAGAACAGCCTTAGCGAAAGGATTCTTGAAGGGAAAGATGTAACTCTGTGAGATGAATTAACAGAACACAGAGCAGTTTCTCAGAAAGCTTCTTTCCAGTTTTGAACGGAAGATATTTCCTTTTTCACCATAGCCCTCTATGGGCTTCCAAATATCCCTTTGCCAATTCCACAAGAACAGCCTTAGCGAAAGGCTTCTTGAAGGGAAAGATGTAACTCTGTGAGATGAATTAACAGAACACAGAGCAGTTTCTCAGAAAGCTTCTTTCCAGTTTTGAACGGAAGATATTTCCTTTTTCACCATAGCCCTCTATGGGCTTCCAAATATCCCTTTGCCAATTCCACAAGAACAGCCTTAGCGAAAGGCTTCTTGAAGGGAAAGATGTAACTCTGTGAGATGAATTAACAGAACACAGAGCAGTTTCTCAGAAAGCTTCTTTCCAGTTTTGAACGGAAGATATTTCCTTTTTCACCATAGCCCTCTATGGGCTTCCAAATATCCCTTTGCCAATTCCACAAGAACAGCCTTAGCGAAAGGCTTCTTGAAGGGAAAGATGTAACTCTGTGAGATGAATTAACAGAACACAGAGCAGTTTCTCAGAAAGCTTCTTTCCAGTTTTGAACGGAAGATATTTCCTTTTTCACCGTAGCCCTCTATGGGCTTCCAAATATCCCTTTGCCAATTCCACAAGAACAGCCTTAGCGAAAGGCTTCTTGAAGGGAAAGATGTAACTCTGTGAGATGAATGAACAGAACACAGAGCAGTTTCTCAGAAAGCTTCTTTCCAGTTTTGAACGGAAGATATTTCCTTTTTCACCGTAGCCCTCTATGGGCTTCCAAATATCCCTTTGCCAATTCCACAAGAACAGCCTTAGCGAAAGGCTTCTTGAAGGGAAAGATGTAACTCTGTGAGATGAATTAACAGAACACAGAGCAGTTTCTCAGAAAGCTTCTTTCCAGTTTTGAACGGAAGATATTTCCTTTTTCACCGTAGCCCTCTATGGGCTTCCAAATATCCCTTTGCCAATTCCACAAGAACAGCCTTAGCCAAAGGCTTCTTGAAGGGAAAGATGTAACTCTGTGAGATGAATTAACAGAACACAGAGCAGTTTCTCAGAAAGCTTCTTTCCAGTTTTGAACGAAAGATATTTTCTTTTTCACCATAGCCCTCTATGGGCTTCCAAATATCCCTTTGCTAATTCCACAAGAACAGCCTTAGCGAAAGGCTTCTTGAAGGGAAAGATGTAACTCTGTGAGATGAATTAACAGAACACAGAGCAGTTTCTCAGAAAGCTTCTTTCCAGTTTTGAACGGAAGATATTTCCTTTTTCACCATAGCCCTCTATGGGCTTCCAAATATCCCTTTGCCAATTCCACAAGAACAGCCTTAGCGAAAGGCTTCTTGAAGGGAAAGATGTAACTCTGTGAGATGAATTAACAGAACACAGAGCAGTTTCTCAGAAAGCTTCTTTCCAGTTTTGAACGGAAGATATTTCCTTTTTCACCATAGCCCTCTATGGGCTTCCAAATATCCCTTTGCCAATTCCACAAGAACAGCCTTAGCGAAAGGCTTCTTGAAGGGAAAGATGTAACTCTGTGAGATGAATTAACAGAACACAGAGCAGTTTCTCAGAAAGCTTCTTTCCAGTTTTGAACGGAAGATATTTCCTTTTTCACCATAGCCCTCTATGGGCTTCCAAATATCCCTTTGCCAATTCCACAAGAACAGCCTTAGCGAAAGGCTTCTTGAAGGGAAAGATGTAACTCTGTGAGATGAATTAACAGAACACAGAGCAGTTTCTCAGAAAGCTTCTTTCCAGTTTTGAACGGAAGATATTTCCTTTTTCACCGTCGCCCTCTATGGGCTTCCAAATATCCCTTTGCCAATTCCACAAGAACAGCCTTAGCGAAAGGCTTCTTGAAGGGAAAGATGTAACTCTGTGAGATGAATTAACAGAACACAGAGCAGTTTCTCAGAAAGCTTCTTTCCAGTTTTGAACGGAAGATATTTCCTTTTTCACCGTAGCCCTCTATGGGCTTCCAAATATCCCTTTGCCAATTCCACAAGAACAGCCTTAGCGAAAGGCTTCTTGAAGGGAAAGATGTAACTCTGTCAGATGAATTAACAGAACACAGAGCAGTTTCTCAGAAAGCTTCTTTCCAGTTTTGAACGGAAGATATTTCCTTTTTCACCATAGCCCTCTATGGGCTTCCAAATATCCCTTTGCCAATTCCACAAGAACAGCCTTAGCGAAAGGCTTCTTGAAGGGAAAGATGTAACTCTGTGAGATGAATTAACAGAACACAGAGCAGTTTCTCAGAAAGCTTCTTTCCAGTTTTGAACGGAAGATATTTCCTTTTTCACCATAGCCCTCTAAGGGCTTCCAAATATCCCTTTGCCAATTCCACAAGAACAGCCTTAGCGAAAGGCTTCTTGAAGGGAAAGATGTAACTCTGTGAGATGAATTAACAGAACACAGAGCAGTTTCTCAGAAAGCTTCTTTCCAGTTTTGAACGGAAGATATTTCCTTTTTCACCGTAGCCCTCTATGGGCTTCCAAATATCCCTTTGCCAATTCCACAAGAACAGCCTTAGCGAAAGGCTTCTTGAAGGGAAAGATGTAACTCTGTGAGATGAATGAACAGAACACAGAGCAGTTTCTCAGAAAGCTTCTTTCCAGTTTTGAACGGAAGATATTTCCTTTTTCACCGTAGCCCTCTATGGGCTTCCAAATATCCCTTTGCCAATTCCACAAGAACAGCCTTAGCGAAAGGCTTCTTGAAGGGAAAGATGTAACTCTGTGAGATGAATTAACAGAACACAGAGCAGTTTCTCAGAAAGCTTCTTTCCAGTTTTGAACGGAAGATATTTCCTTTTTCACCGTAGCCCTCTATGGGCTTCCAAATATCCCTTTGCCAATTCCACAAGAACAGCCTTAGCGAAAGGCTTCTTGAAGGGAAAGATGTAACTCTGTGAGATGAATTAACAGAACACAGAGCAGTTTCTCAGAAAGCTTCTTTCCAGTTTTGAACGGAAGATATTTCCTTTTTCACCGTAGCCCTCTATGGGCTTCCAAATATCCCTTTGCCAATTCCACAAGAACAGCCTTAGCGAAAGGCTTCTTGAAGGGAAAGATGTAACTCTGTGAGATGAATTAACAGAACACAGAGCAGTTTCTCAGAAAGCTTCTTTCCAGTTTTGAACGGAAGATATTTCCTTTTTCACCATAGCCCTCTATGGGCTTCCAAATATCCCTTTGCCAATTCCACAAGAACAGCCTTAGCGAAAGGCTTCTTGAAGGGAAAGATGTAACTCTGTGAGATGAATTAACAGAACACAGAGCAGTTTCTCAGAAAGCTTCTTTCCAGTTTTGAACGGAAGATATTTCCTTTTTCACCATAGCCCTCTATGGGCTTCCAAATATCCCTTTGCCAATTCCACAAGAACAGCCTTAGCGAAATGCTTCTTGAAGGGAAAGATGTAACTCTGTGAGATGAATTAACAGAACACAGAGCAGTTTCTCAGAAAGCTTCTTTCCAGTTTTGAACGGAAGATATTTCCTTTTTCACCATAGCCCTCTATGGGCTTCCAAATATCCCTTTGCCAATTCCACAAGAACAGCCTTAGCGAAAGGCTTCTTGAAGGGAAAGATGTAACTCTGTGAGATGAATTAACAGAACACAGGGCAGTTTCTCAGAAAGCTTCTTTCCAGTTTTGAACGGAAGATATTTCCTTTTTCACCATAGCCCTCTATGGGCTTCCAAATATCCCTTTGCCAATTCCACAAGAACAGCCTTAGGGAAAGGCTTCTTGAAGGGAAAGATGTAACTCTGTGAGATGAATTAACAGAACACAGAGCAGTTTCTCAGAAAGCTTCTTTCCAGTTTTGAACGGAAGATATTTCCTTTTTCACCGTCGCCCTCTATGGGCTTCCAAATATCCCTTTGCCAATTCCACAAGAACAGCCTTAGCGAAAGGCTTCTTGAAGGGAAAGATGTAACTCTGTGAGATGAATTAACAGAACACAGAGCAGTTTCTCAGAAAGCTTCTTTCCAGTTTTGAACGGAAGATATTTCCTTTTTCACCGTAGCCCTCTATGGGCTTCCAAATATCCCTTTGCCAATTCCACAAGAACAGCCTTAGCGAAAGGCTTCTTGAAGGGAAAGATGTAACTCTGTCAGATGAATTAACAGAACACAGAGCAGTTTCTCAGAAAGCTTCTTTCCAGTTTTGAACGGAAGATATTTCCTTTTTCACCATAGCCCTCTATGGGCTTCCAAATATCCCTTTGAGAATTCCACAAGAACAGCCTTAGCGAAAGGCTTATTGAAGGGAAAGATGTAACTCTGTGAGATGAATTAACAGAACACAGAGCAGTTTCTCAGAAAGCTTCTTTCCAGTTTTGAACGGAAGATATTTCCTTTTTCACCGTAGCCCTCTATGGGCTTCCAAATATCCCTTTGCCAATTCCACAAGAACAGCCTTAGCGAAAGGCTTCTTGAAGGGAAAGATGTAACTCTGTGAGATGAATTAACAGAACACAGAGCAGTTTCTCAGAAAGCTTCTTTCCAGTTTTGAACGGAAGATATTTCCTTTTTAACCGTAGCCCTCTATGGGCTTCCAAATATCCCTTTGCCAATTCCACAAGAACAGCCTTAGCGAAAGGCTTCTTGAAGGGAAAGATGTAACTCTGTGAGATGAATTAACAGAACACAGAGCAGTTTCTCAGAAAGCTTCTTTCCAGTTTTGAACGGAAGATATTTCCTTTTTCACCATAGCCCTCTATGGGCTTCCAAATATCCCTTTGCCAATTCCACAAGAACAGCCTTAGCGAAAGGCTTCTTGAAGGGAAAGATGTAACTCTGTGAGATGAATTAACAGAACACAGAGCAGTTTCTCAGAAAGCTTCTTTCCAGTTTTGAACGGAAGATATTTCCTTTTTCACCATAGCCCTCTATGGGCTTCCAAATATCCCTTTGCCAATTCCACAAGAACAGCCTTAGCGAAAGGCTTCTTGAAGGGAAAGATGTAACTCTGTGAGATGAATTAACAGAACACAGAGCAGTTTCTCAGAAAGTTTCTTTCCAGTTTTGAACGGAAGATATTTCCTTTTTCACCATAGCCCTCTATGGGCTTCCAAATATCCCTTTGCCAATTCCACAAGAACAGCCTTAGCGAAAGGCTTCTTGAAGGGAAAGATGTAACTCTGTGAGATGAATTAACAGAACACAGAGCAGTTTCTCAGAAAGCTTCTTTCCAGTTTTGAACGGAAGATATTTCCTTTTTCACCATAGCCCTCTATGGGCTTCCAAATATCCCTTTGCCAATTCCACAAGAACAGCCTTAGCGAAAGGCTTCTTGAAGGGAAAGATGTAACTCTGTGAGATGAATTAACAGAACACAGAGCAGTTTCTCAGAAAGCTTCTTTCCAGTTTTGAACGGAAGATATTTCCTTTTTCACCATAGCCCTCTATGGGCTTCCAAATATCCCTTTGCCAATTCCACAAGAACAGCCTTAGCGAAAGGATTCTTGAAGGGAAAGATGTAACTCTGTGAGATGAATTAACAGAACACAGAGCAGTTTCTCAGAAAGCTTCTTTCCAGTTTTGAACGGAAGATATTTCCTTTTTCACCATAGCCCTCTATGGGCTTCCAAATATCCCTTTGCCAATTCCACAAGAACAGCCTTAGCGAAAGGCTTCTTGAAGGGAAAGATGTAACTCTGTGAGATGAATTAACAGAACACAGAGCAGTTTCTCAGAAAGCTTCTTTCCAGTTTTGAACGGAAGATATTTCCTTTTTCACCATAGCCCTCTATGGGCTTCCAAATATCCCTTTGCCAATTCCACAAGAACAGCCTTAGCGAACGGCTTCTTGAAGGGAAAGATGTAACTCTGTGAGATGAATTAACAGAACACAGAGCAGTTTCTCAGAAAGCTTCTTTCCAGTTTTGAACGGAAGATATTTCCTTTTTCACCATAGCCCTCTATGGGCTTCCAAATATCCCTTTGCTAATTCCACAAGAACAGCCTTAGCGAAAGGCTTCTTGAAGGGAAAGATGTAACTCTGTGAGATGAATTAACAGAACACAGAGCAGTTTCTCAGAAAGCTTCTTTCCAGTTTTGAACGGAAGATATTTCCTTTTTCACCATAGCCCTCTATGGGCTTCCAAATATCCCTTTGCCAATTCCACAAGAACAGCCTTAGCGAAAGGCTTCTTGAAGGGAAAGATGTAACTCTGTGAGATGAATTAACAGAACACAGAGCAGTTTCTCAGAAAGCTTCTTTCCAGTTTTGAACGGAAGATATTTCCTTTTTCACCATAGCCCTCTATGGGCTTCCAAATATCCCTTTGCCAATTCCACAAGAACAGCCTTAGCGAAAGGCTTCTTGAAGGGAAAGATGTAACTCTGTGAGATGAATTAACAGAACACAGAGCAGTTTCTCAGAAAGCTTCTTTCCAGTTTTGAACGGAAGATATTTCCTTTTTCACCATAGCCCTCTATGGGCTTCCAAATATCCCTTTGCCAATTCCACAAGAACAGCCTTAGCGAAAGGCTTCTTGAAGGGAAAGATGTAACTCTGTGAGATGAATTAACAGAACACAGAGCAGTTTCTCAGAAAGCTTCTTTCCAGTTTTGAACGGAAGATATTTCCTTTTTCACCATAGCCCTCTATGGGCTTCCAAATATCCCTTTGCCAATTCCACAAGAACAGCCTTAGCGAAAGGCTTCTTGAAGGGAAAGATGTAACTCTGTGAGATGAATTAACAGAACACAGAGCAGTTTCTCAGAAAGCTTCTTTCCAGTTTTGAACGGAAGATATTTCCTTTTTCACCGTAGCCCTCTATGGGCTTCCAAATATCCCTTTGCCAATTCCACAAGAACAGCCTTAGCGAAAGGCTTCTTGAAGGGAAAGATGTAACTCTGTGAGATGAATTAACAGAACACAGAGCAGTTTCTCAGAAAGCTTCTTTCCAGTTTTGAACGGAAGATATTTCCTTTTTCACCGTAGCCCTCTATGGGCTTCCAAACATCCCTTTGCCAATTCCACAAGAACAGCCTTAGCGAAAGGCTTCTTGAAGGGAAAGATGTAACTCTGTGAGATGAATTAACAGAACACAGAGCAGTTTCTCAGAAAGCTTCTTTCCAGTTTTGAACGGAAGATATTTCCTTTTTCACCGTAGCCCTCTATGGGCTTCCAAATATCCCTTTGCCAATTCCACAAGAACAGCCTTAGCGAAAGGCTTCTTGAAGGGAAAGATGTAACTCTGTGAGATGAATGAACAGAACACAGAGCAGTTTCTCAGAAAGCTTCTTTCCAGTTTTGAACGGAAGATATTTCCTTTTTCACCGTAGCCCTCTATGGGCTTCCAAATATCCCTTTGCCAATTCCACAAGAACAGCCTTAGCGAAAGGCTTCTTGACGGGAAAGATGTAACTCTGTGAGATGAATTAACAGAACACAGAGCAGTTTCTCAGAAAGCTTCTTTCCAGTTTTGAACGGAAGATATTTCCTTTTTCACCGTAGCCCCCTATGGGCTTCCAAATATCCCTTTGCCAATTCCACAAGAACAGCCTTAGCGAAAGGCTTCTTGAAGGGAAAGATGTAACTCTGTGAGATGAATTAACAGAACACAGAGCAGTTTCTCAGAAAGCTTCTTTCCAGTTTTGAACGGAAGATATTTCCTTTTTCACCATAGCCCTCTATGGGCTTCCAAATATCCCTTTGCCAAGTCCACAAGAACAGCCTTAGCGAAAGGCTTCTTGAAGGGAAAGATGTAACTCTGTGAGATGAATTAACAGAACACAGAGCAGTTTCTCAGAAAGCTTCTTTCCAGTTTTGAACGGAAGATATTTCCTTTTTCACCATAGCCCTCTATGGGCTTCCAAATATCCCTTTGCCAATTCCACAAGAACAGCCTTAGCGAAAGGCTTCTTGAAGGGAAAGATGTAACTCTGTGAGATGAATTAACAGAACACAGAGCAGTTTCTCAGAAAGCTTCTTTCCAGTTTTGAACGGAAGATATTTCCTTTTTCACCATAGCCCTCTATGGGCTTCCAAATATCCCTTTGCCAATTCCACAAGAACAGCCTTAGCGAAAGGCTTCTTGAAGGGAAAGATGTAACTCTGTGAGATGAATTCACAGAACACAGGGCAGTTTCTCAGAAAGCTTCTTTCCAGTTTTGAACGGAAGATATTTCCTTTTTCACCATAGCCCTCTATGGGCTTCCAAATATCCCTTTGCCAATTCCACAAGAACAGCCTTAGTGAAAGGCTTCTTGAAGGGAAAGATGTAACTCTGTGAGATGAATTAACAGAACACAGAGCAGTTTCTCAGAAAGCTTCTTTCCAGTTTTGAACGGAAGATATTTCCTTTTTCACCATAGCCCTCTATGGGCTTCCAAATATCCCTTTGCCAATTCCACAAGAACAGCCTTAGCGAAAGGCTTCTTGAAGGGAAAGATGTAACTCTGTGAGATGAATTAACAGAACACAGAGCAGTTTCTCAGAAAGCTTCTTTCCAGTTTTGAACGGAAGATATTTCCTTTTTCACCATAGCCCTCTATGGGCTTCCAAATATCCCTTTGCCAACTCCACAAGAACAGCCTTAGCGAAAGGCTTCTTGAAGGGAAAGATGTAACTCTGTGAGATGAATTAACAGAACACAGAGCAGTTTCTCAGAAAGCTTCTTTCCAGTTTTGAACGAAAGATATTTCCTTTTTCACCATAGCCCTCTATGGGCTTCCAAATATCCCTTTGCCAATTCCACAAGAACAGCCTTAGCGAAAGGCTTCTTGAAGGGAAAGATGTAACTCTGTGAGATGAATTAACAGAACACAGAGCAGTTTCTCAGAAAGCTTCTTTCCAGTTTTGAACGGAAGATATTTCCTTTTTCACCATAGCCCTCTATGGGCTTCCAAATATCCCTTTGCCAATTCCACAAGAACAGCCTTAGCGAAAGGCTTCTTGAAGGGAAAGATGTAACTCTGTGAGATGAATGAACAGAACACAGAGCAGTTTCTCAGAAAGCTTCTTTCCAGTTTTGAACGGAAGATATTTCCTTTTTCACCGTAGCCCTCTATGGGCTTCCAAATATCCCTTTGCCAATTCCACAAGAACAGCCTTAGCGAAAGGCTTCTTGAAGGGAAAGATGTAACTCTGTGAGATGAATTAACAGAACACAGAGCAGTTTCTCAGAAAGCTTCTTTCCAGTTTTGAACGGAAGATATTTCCTTTTTCACCGTAGCCCTCTATGGGCTTCCAAATATCCCTTTGCCAATTCCACAAGAACAGCCTTAGCGAAAGGCTTCTTGAAGGGAAAGATGTAACTCTGTGAGATGAATTAACAGAACACAGAGCAGTTTCTCAGAAAGCTTCTTTCCAGTTTTGAACGGAAGATATTTCCTTTTTCACCATAGCCCTCTATGGGCTTCCAAATATCCCTTTGCCAATTCCACAGGAACAGCCTTAGCGAAAGGCTTCTTGAAGGGAAAGATGTAACTCTGTGAGATGAATTAACAGAACACAGAGCAGTTTCTCAGAAAGCTTCTTTCCAGTTTTGAACGGAAGATATTTCCTTTTTCACCATAGCCCTCTATGGGCTTCCAAATATCCCTTTGCCAATTCCACAAGAACAGCCTTAGCGAAAGGCTTCTTGAAGGGAAAGATGTAACTCTGTGAGATGAATTAACAGAACACAGAGCAGTTTCTCAGAAAGCTTCTTTCCAGTTTTGAACGGAAGATATTTCCTTTTTCACCATAGCCCTCTATGGGCTTCCAAATATCCCTTTGCCAATTCCACAAGAACAGCCTTAGCGAAAGGCTTCTTGAAGGGAAAGATGTAACTCTGTGAGATGAATTAACAGAACACAGAGCAGTTTCTCAGAAAGCTTCTTTCCAGTTTTGAACGGAAGATATTTCCTTTTTCACCATAGCCCTCTATGGGCTTCCAAATATCCCTTTGCCAATTCCACAAGAACAGCCTTAGCGAAAGGCTTCTTGAAGGGAAAGATGTAACTCTGTGAGATGAATTAACAGAACACAGAGCAGTTTCTCAGAAAGCTTCTTTCCAGTTTTGAACGGAAGATATTTCCTTTTTCACCATAGCCCTCTATGGGCTTCCAAATATCCCTTTGCCAATTCCACAAGAACAGCCTTAGCGAAAGGCTTCTTGAAGGGAAAGATGTAACTCTGTGAGATGAATTAACAGAACACAGAGCAGTTTCTCAGAAAGCTTCTTTCCAGTTTTGAACGGAAGATATTTCCTTTTTCACCATAGCCCTCTATGGGCTTCCAAATATCCCTTTGCCAATTCCACAAGAACAGCCTTAGCGAAAGGCTTCTTGAAGGGAAAGATGTAACTCTGTGAGATGAATTAACAGAACACAGAGCAGTTTCTCAGAAAGCTTCTTTCCAGTTTTGAACGGAAGATATTTCCTTTTTCACCATAGCCCTCTATGGGCTTCCAAATATCCCTTTGCCAATTCCACAAGAACAGCCTTAGCGAAAGGCTTCTTGAAGGGAAAGATGTAACTCTGTGAGATGAATTCACAGAACACAGGGCAGTTTCTCAGAAAGCTTCTTTCCAGTTTTGAACGGAAGATATTTCCTTTTTCACCATAGCCCTCTATGGGCTTCCAAATATCCCTTTGCCAATTCCACAAGAACAGCCTTAGCGAAAGGCTTCTTGAAGGGAAAGATGTAACTCTGTGAGATGAATTAACAGAACACAGAGCAGTTTCTCAGAAAGCTTCTTTCCAGTTTTGAACGGAAGATATTTCCTTTTTCACCATAGCCCTCTATGGGCTTCCAAATATCCCTTTGCCAATTCCACAAGAACAGCCTTAGCGAAAGGCTTCTTGAAGGGAAAGATGTAACTCTGTGAGATGAATTAACAGAACACAGAGCAGTTTCTCAGAAAGCTTCTTTCCAGTTTTGAACGGAAGATATTTCCTTTTTCACCATAGCCCTCTATGGGCTTCCAAATATCCCTTTGCCAATTCCACAAGAACAGCCTTAGCGAAAGGCTTCTTGAAGGGAAAGATGTAACTCTGTGAGATGAATTAACAGAACACAGAGCAGTTTCTCAGAAAGCTTCTTTCCAGTTTTGAACGGAAGATATTTCCTTTTTCACCATAGCCCTCTATGGGCTTCCAAATATCCCTTTGCCAATTCCACAAGAACAGCCTTAGCGAAAGGCTTCTTGAAGGGAAAGATGTAACTCTGTGAGATGAATTAACAGAACACAGAGCAGTTTCTCAGAAAGCTTCTTTCCAGTTTTGAACGGAAGATATTTCCTTTTTCACCATAGCCCTCTATGGGCTTCCAAATATCCCTTTGCCAATTCCACAAGAACAGCCTTAGCGAAAGGCTTCTTGAAGGGAAAGATGTAACTCTGTGAGATGAATTAACAGAACACAGAGCAGTTTCTCAGAAAGCTTCTTTCCAGTTTTGAACGGAAGATATTTCCTTTTTCACCGTAGCCCTCTATGGGCTTCCAAATATCCCTTTGCCAATTCCACAAGAACAGCCTTAGCGAAAGGCTTCTTGAAGGGAAAGATGTAACTCTGTGAGATGAATTAACAGAACACAGAGCAGTTTCTCAGAAAGCTTCTTTCCAGTTTTGAACGGAAGATATTTCCTTTTTCACCGTAGCCCTCTATGGGCTTCCAAATATCCCTTTGCCAATTCCACAAGAACAGCCTTAGCGAAAGGCTTCTTGAAGGGAAAGATGTAACTCTGTGAGATGAATTAACAGAACACAGAGCAGTTTCTCAGAAAGCTTCTTTCCAGTTTTGAATGGAAGATATTTCCTTTTTCACCATAGCCCTCTATGGGCTTCCAAATATCCCTTTGCCAATTCCACAAGAACAGCCTTAGCGAAAGGCTTCTTGAAGGGAAAGATGTAACTCTGTGAGATGAATTAACAGAACACAGAGCAGTTTCTCAGAAAGCTTCTTTCCAGTTTTGAACGGAAGATATTTCATTTTTCACCGTAGCCCTCTATGGGCTTCCAAATGTCCCTTTGCCAATTCCACAAGAACAGCCTTAGCGAAAGGCTTCTTGAAGGGAAAGATGTAGCTCTGTGAGATGAATTAACAGAACACAGAGCAGTTTCTCAGAAAGCTTCTTTCCAGTTTTGAACGGAAGATATTTCCTTTTTCACCGTAGCCCTCTATGGGCTTCCAAATATCCCTTTGCCAATTCCACAAGAACAGCCTTAGCAAAAGGCTTCTTGAAGGGAAAGATGTAACTCTGTGAGATGAATTAACAGAACACAGAGCAGTTTCTCAGAAAGCTTCTTTCCAGTTTTGAACGGAAGATATTTCCTTTTTCACCATAGCCCTCTATGGGCTTCCAAATATCCCTTTGCCAATTCCACAAGAACAGCCTTAGCGAAAGGCTTCTTGAAGGGAAAGATGTAACTCTGTGAGATGAATTAACAGAACACAGAGCAGTTTCTCAGAAAGCTTCTTTCCAGTTTTGAACGGAAGATATTTCCTTTTTCACCATAGCCCTCTATGGGCTTCCAAATATCCCTTTGCCAAGTCCACAAGAACAGCCTTAGCGAAAGGCTTCTTGAAGGGAAAGATGTAACTCTGTGAGATGAATTAACAGAACACAGAGCAGTTTCTCAGAAAGCTTCTTTCCAGTTTTGAACGGAAGATATTTCCTTTTCCACCGTAGCCCACTATGGGCTTCCAAATATCCCTTTGCCAATTCCACAAGAACAGCCTTAGCGAAAGGCTTCTTGAAGGGAAAGATGTAACTCTGTGAGATGAATTAACAGAACACAGAGCAGTTTCTCAGAAAGCTTCTTTCCAGTTTTGAACGGAAGATATTTCCTTTTTCACCATAGCCCTCTATGGGCTTCCAAATATCCCTTTGCCAATTCCACAAGAACAGCCTTAGCGAAAGGCTTCTTGAAGGGAAAGATGTAACTCTGTGAGATGAATTAACAGAACACAGAGCAGTTTCTCAGAAAGCTTCTTTCCAGTTTTGAACGGAAGATATTTCCTTTTTCACCATAGCCCTCTATGGGCTTCCAAATATCCCTTTGCCAATTCCACAAGAACAGCCTTAGCGAAAGGCTTCTTGAAGGGAAAGATGTAACTCTGTGAGATGAATTAACAGAACACAGAGCAGTTTCTCAGAAAGCTTCTTTCCAGTTTTGAACGGAAGATATTTCCTTTTTCACCATAGCCCTCTATGGGCTTCCAAATATCCCTTTGCCAATTCCACAAGAACAGCCTTAGCGAAAGGCTTCTTGAAGGGTAAGATGTAACTCTGTGAGATGAATTAACAGAACACAGAGCAGTTTCTCAGAAAGCTTCTTTCCAGTTTTGAACGGAAGATATTTCCTTTTTCACCATAGCCCTCTATGGGCTTCCAAATATCCCTTTGCCAATTCCACAAGAACAGCCTTAGCGAAAGGCTTCTTGAAGGGAAAGATGTAACTCTGTGAGATGAATTAACAGAACACAGAACAGTTTCTCAGAAAGCTTCTTTCCAGTTTTGAACGGAAGATATTTCCTTTTTCACCATAGCCCTCTATGGGCTTCCAAATATCCCTTTGCCAATTCCACAAGAACAGCCTTAGCGAAAGGCTTCTTGAAGGGAAAGATGTAACTCTGTGAGATGAATTAACAGAACACAGAGCAGTTTCTCAGAAAGCTTCTTTCCAGTTTTGAACGGAAGATGTTTCCTTTTTCACCATAGCCCTCTATGGGGTTCCAAATATCCCTTTGCCAATTCCACAAGAACAGCCTTAGCGAAAGGCTTCTTGAAGGGAAAGATGTAACTCTGTGAGATGAATTAACAGAACACAGAGCAGTTTCTCAGAAAGCTTCTTTCCAGTTTTGAACGGAAGATATTTCCTTTTTCACCATAGCCCTCTATGGGCTTCCAAATATCCCTTTGCCAATTCCACAAGAACAGCCTTAGCGAAAGGCTTCTTGAAGGGAAAGATGTAACTCTGTGAGATGAATTAACAGAACACAGAGCAGTTTCTCAGAAAGCTTCTTTCCAGTTTTGAACGGAAGATATTTCCTTTTTCACCATAGCCCTCTATGGGCTTCCAAATATCCCTTTGCCAATTCCACAAGAACAGCCTTAGCGAAAGGCTTCTTGAAGGGAAAGATGTAACTCTGTGAGATGAATTAACAGAACACAGAGCAGTTTCTCCGAAAGCTTCTTTCCAGTTTTGAACGGAAGATATTTCCTTTTTCACCATAGCCCTCTATGGGCTTCCAAATATCCCTTTGCCAATTCCACAAGAACAGCCTTAGCGAAAGGCTTCTTGAAGGGAAAGATGTAACTCTGTGAGATGAATTAACAGAACACAGAGCAGTTTCTCAGAAAGCTTCTTTCCAGTTTTGAACGGAAGATATTTCCTTTTTCACCGTAGCCCTCTATGGGCTTCCAAATATCCCTTTGCCAATTCCACAAGAACAGCCTTAGCGAAAGGCTTCTTGAAGGGAAAGATGTAACTCTGTGAGATGAATTAACAGAACACAGAGCAGTTTCTCAGAAAGCTTCTTTCCAGTTTTGAACGGAAGATATTTCCTTTTTCACCATAGCCCTCTATGGGCTTCCAAATATCCCTTTGCCAATTCCACAAGAACAGCCTTAGCGAAAGGCTTCTTGAAGGGAAAGATGTAACTCTGTGAGATGAATTAACAGAACACAGAGCAGTTTCTCAGAAAGCTTCTTTCCAGTTTTGAACGGAAGATATTTCCTTTTTCACCATAGCCCTCTATGGGCTTCCAAATATCCCTTTGCCAATTCCACAAGAACAGCCTTAGCGAAAGGCTTCTTGAAGGGAAAGATGTAACTCTGTGAGATGAATTAACAGAACACAGAGCAGTTTCTCAGAAAGCTTCTTTCCAGTTTTGAACGGAAGATATTTCCTTTTTCACCATAGCCCTCTATGGGCTTCCAAATATCCCTTTGCCAATTCCACAAGAACAGCCTTAGCGAAAGGCTTCTTGAAGGGAAAGATGTAACTCTGTGAGATGAATTAACAGAACACAGAGCAGTTTCTCAGAAAGCTTCTTTCCAGTTTTGAACGGAAGATATTTCCTTTTTCACCATAGCCCTCTATGGGCTTCCAAATATCCCTTTGCCAATTCCACAAGAACAGCCTTAGCGAAAGGCTTCTTGAAGGGAAAGATGTAACTCTGTGAGATGAATTAACAGAACACAGAGCAGTTTCTCAGAAAGCTTCTTTCCAGTTTTGAACGGAAGATATTTCCTTTTTCACCATAGCCCTCTATGGGCTTCCAAATATCCCTTTGCCAATTCCACAAGAACAGCCTTAGCGAAAGGCTTCTTGAAGGGAAAGATGTAACTCTGTGAGATGAATTAACAGAACACAGAGCAGTTTCTCAGAAAGCTTCTTTCCAGTTTTGAACGGAAGATGTTTCCTTTTTCACCATAGCCCTCTATGGGCTTCCAAATATCCCTTTGCCAATTCCACAAGAACAGCCTTAGCGAAAGGCTTCTTGAAGGGAAAGATGTAACTCTGTGAGATGAATTAACAGAACACAGAGCAGTTTCTCAGAAAGCTTCTTTCCAGTTTTGAACGGAAGATATTTCCTTTTTCACCATAGCCCTCTATGGGCTTCCAAATATCCCTTTGCCAATTCCACAAGAACAGCCTTAGCGAAAGGCTTCTTGAAGGGAAAGATGTAACTCTGTGAGATGAATTAACAGAACACAGAGCAGTTTCTCAGAAAGCTTCTTTCCAGTTTTGAACGGAAGATATTTCCTTTTTCACCATAGCCCTCTATGGGCTTCCAAATATCCCTTTGCCAATTCCACAAGAACAGCCTTAGCGAAAGGCTTCTTGAAGGGAAAGATGTAACTCTGTGAGATGAATTAACAGAACACAGAGCAGTTTCTCAGAAAGCTTCTTTCCAGTTTTGAACGGAAGATATTTCCTTTTTCACCATAGCCCTCTATGGGCTTCCAAATATCCCTTTGCCAATTCCACAAGAACAGCCTTAGTTAAAGGCTTCTTGAAGGGAAAGATGTAACTCTGTGAGATGAATTAACAGAACACAGAGCAGTTTCTCAGAAAGCTTCTTTCCAGTTTTGAACGGAAGATATTTCCTTTTTCACCATAGCCCTCTATGGGCTTCCAAATATCCCTTCGCCAATTCCACAAGAACAGCCTTAGCGAAAGGCTTCTTGAAGGGAAAGATGTAACTCTGTGAGATGAATTAACAGAACACAGAGCAGTTTCTCAGAAAGCTTCTTTCCAGTTTTGAACGGAAGATATTTCCTTTTTCACCATAGCCCTCTATGGGCTTCCAAATATCCCTTTGCCAATTCCACAAGAACAGCCTTAGCGAAAGGCTTCTTGAAGGGAAAGATGTAACTCTGTGAGATGAATTAACAGAACACAGAGCAGTTTCTCAGAAAGCTTCTTTCCAGTTTTGAACGGAAGATATTTCCTTTTTCACCATAGCCCTCTATGGGCTTCCAAATATCCCTTTGCCAATTCCACAAGAACAGCCTTAGCGAAAGGCTTCTTGAAGGGAAAGATGTAACTCTGTGAGATGAATTAACAGAACACAGAGCAGTTTCTCAGAAAGCTTCTTTCCAGTTTTGAACGGAAGATATTTCCTTTTTCACCATAGCCCTCTATGGGCTTCCAAATATCCCTTTGCCAATTCCACAAGAACAGCCTTAGCGAAAGGCTTCTTGAAGGGAAAGATGTAACTCTGTGAGATGAATTAACAGAACACAGAGCAGTTTCTCAGAAAGCTTCTTTCCAGTTTTGAACGGAAGATGTTTCCTTTTTCACCATAGCCCTCTATGGGCTTCCAAATATCCCTTTGCCAATTCCACAAGAACAGCCTTAGCGAAAGGCTTCTTGAAGGGAAAGATGTAACTCTGTGAGATGAATTAACAGAACACAGAGCAGTTTCTCAGAAAGCTTCTTTCCAGTTTTGAACGGAAGATATTTCCTTTTTCACCATAGCCCTCTATGGGCTTCCAAATATCCCTTTGCCAATTCCACAAGAACAGCCTTAGCGAAAGGCTTCTTGAAGGGAAAGATGTAACTCTGTGAGATGAATTAACAGAACACAGAGCAGTTTCTCAGAAAGCTTCTTTCCAGTTTTGAACGGAAGATATTTCCTTTTTCACCATAGCCCTCTATGGGCTTCCAAATATCCCTTTGCCAATTCCACAAGAACAGCCTTAGCGAAAGGCTTCTTGATGGGAAAGATGTAACTCTGTGAGATGAATTAACAGAACACAGAGCAGTTTCTCAGAAAGCTTCTTTCCAGTTTTGAACGGAAGATATTTCCTTTTTCACCATAGCCCTCTATGGGCTTCCAAATATCCCTTTGCCAATTCCACAAGAACAGCCTTAGTTAAAGGCTTCTTGAAGGGAAAGATGTAACTCTGTGAGATGAATTAACAGAACACAGAGCAGTTTCTCAGAAAGCTTCTTTCCAGTTTTGAACGGAAGATATTTCCTTTTTCACCATAGCCCTCTATGGGCTTCCAAATATCCCTTTGCCAATTCCACAAGAACAGCCTTAGCGAAAGGCTTCTTGAAGGGAAAGATGTAACTCTGTGAGATGAATTAACAGAACACAGAGCAGTTTCTCAGAAAGCTTCTTTCCAGTTTTGAACGGAAGATATTTCCTTTTTCACCATAGCCCTCTATGGGCTTCCAAATATCCCTTTGCCAATTCCACAAGAACAGCCTTAGCGAAAGGCTTCTTGAAGGGAAAGATGTAACTCTGTGAGATGAATTAACAGAACACAGAGCAGTTTCTCAGAAAGCTTCTTTCCAGTTTTGAACGGAAGATATTTCCTTTTTCACCATAGCCCTCTATGGGCTTCCAAATATCCCTTTGCCAATTCCACAAGAACAGCCTTAGCGAAAGGCTTCTTGAAGGGAAAGATGTAACTCTGTGAGATGAATTAACAGAACACAGAGCAGTTTCTCAGAAAGCTTCTTTCCAGTTTTGAACGGAAGATATTTCCTTTTTCACCATAGCCCTCTATGGGCTTCCAAATATCCCTTTGCCAATTCCACAAGAACAGCCTTAGCGAAAGGCTTCTTGAAGGGAAAGATGTAACTCTGTGAGATGAATTAACAGAACACAGAACAGTTTCTCAGAAAGCTTCTTTCCAGTTTTGAACGGAAGATATTTCCTTTTTCACCATAGCCCTCTACGGGCTTCCAAATATCCCTTTGCCAATTCCACAAGAACAGCCTTAGCGAAAGGCTTCTTGAAGGGAAAGATGTAACTCTGTGAGATGAATTAACAGAACACAGAGCAGTTTCTCAGAAAGCTTCTTTCCAGTTTTGAACGGAAGATATTTCCTTTTTCACCATAGCCCTCTATGGGCTTCCAAATATCCCTTTGCCAATTCCACAAGAACAGCCTTAGCGAAAGGCTTCTTGAAGGGAAAGATGTAACTCTGTGAGATGAATTAACAGAACACAGAGCAGTTTCTCAGAAAGCTTCTTTCCAGTTTTGAACGGAAGATATTTCCTTTTTCACCATAGCCCTCTATGGGCTTCCAAATATCCCTTTGCCAATTCCACAAGAACAGCCTTAGCGAAAGGCTTCTTGAAGGGAAAGATGTAACTCTGTGAGATGAATTAACAGAACACAGAGCAGTTTCTCAGAAAGCTTCTTTCCAGTTTTGAACGGAAGATATTTCCTTTTTCACCATAGCCCTCTATGGGCTTCCAAATACCCTTTGCCAATTCCACAAGAACAGCCTTAGCGAAAGGCTTCTTGAAGGGAAAGATGTAACTCTGTGAGATGAATTAACAGAACACAGAGCAGTTTCTCAGAAAGCTTCTTTCCAGTTTTGAACGGAAGATATTTCCTTTTTCACCATAGCCCTCTATGGGCTTCCAAATATCCCTTTGCCAATTCCACAAGAACAGCCTTAGCGAAAGGCTTCTTGAAGGGAAAGATGTAACTCTGTGAGATGAATTAACAGAACACAGAGCAGTTTCTCAGAAAGCTTCTTTCCAGTTTTGAACGGAAGATATTTCCTTTTTCACCATAGCCCTCTATGGGCTTCCAAATATCCCTTTGCCAATTCCACAAGAACAGCCTTAGCGAAAGGCTTCTTGAAGGGAAAGATGTAACTCTGTGAGATGAATTAACAGAACACAGAGCAGTTTCTCAGAAAGCTTCTTTCCAGTTTTGAACGGAAGATATTTCCTTTTTCACCATAGCCCTCTATGGGCTTCCAAATATCCCTTTGCCAATTCCACAAGAACAGCCTTAGCGAAAGGCTTCTTGAAGGGAAAGATGTAACTCTGTGAGATGAATTAACAGAACACAGAGCAGTTTCTCAGAAAGCTTCTTTCCAGTTTTGAACGGAAGATGTTTCCTTTTTCACCATAGCCCTCTATGGGCTTCCAAATATCCCTTTGCCAATTCCACAAGAACAGCCTTAGCGAAAGGCTTCTTGAAGGGAAAGATGTAACTCTGTGAGATGAATTAACAGAACACAGAGCAGTTTCTCAGAAAGCTTCTTTCCAGTTTTGAACGGAAGATATTTCCTTTTTCACCATAGCCCTCTATGGGCTTCCAAATATCCCTTTGCCAATTCCACAAGAACAGCCTTAGCGAAAGGCTTCTTGAAGGGAAAGATGTAACTCTGTGAGATGAATTAACAGAACACAGAGCAGTTTCTCAGAAAGCTTCTTTCCAGTTTTGAACGGAAGATATTTCCTTTTTCACCATAGCCCTCTATGGGCTTCCAAATATCCCTTTGCCAATTCCACAAGAACAGCCTTAGCGAAAGGCTTCTTGAAGGGAAAGATGTAACTCTGTGAGATGAATTAACAGAACACAGAGCAGTTTCTCAGAAAGCTTCTTTCCAGTTTTGAACGGAAGATATTTCCTTTTTCACCGTAGCCCTCTATGGGCTTCCAAATATCCCTTTGCCAATTCCACAAGAACAGCCTTAGCGAAAGGCTTCTTGAAGGGAAAGATGTAACTCTGTGAGATGAATTAACAGAACACAGAGCAGTTTCTCAGAAAGCTTCTTTCCAGTTTTGAACGGAAGATATTTCCTTTTTCACCGTAGCCCTCTATGGGCTTCCAAATATCCCTTTGCCAATTCCACAAGAACAGCCTTAGCGAAAGGCTTCTTGAAGGGAAAGATGTAACTCTGTGAGATGAATTAACAGAACACAGAGCAGTTTCTCAGAAAGCTTCTTTCCAGTTTTGAACGGAAGATATTTCCTTTTTCACCGTAGCCCTCTATGGGCTTCCAAATATCCCTTTGCCAATTCCACAAGAACAGCCTTAGCGAAAGGCTTCTTGAAGGGAAAGATGTAACTCTGTGAGATGAATTAACAGAACACAGAGCAGTTTCTCAGAAAGCTTCTTTCCAGTTTTGAACGGAAGATATTTCCTTTTTCACCGTAGCCCTCTATGGGCTTCCAAATATCCCTTTGCCAATTCCACAAGAACAGCCTTAGCGAAAGGCTTCTTGAAGGGAAAGATGTAACTCTGTGAGATGAATTAACAGAACACAGAGCAGTTTCTCAGAAAGCTTCTTTCCAGTTTTGAACGGAAGATATTTCCTTTTTCACCATAGCCCTCTATGGGCTTCCAAATATCCCTTTGCCAATTCCACAAGAACAGCCTTAGCGAAAGGCTTCTTGAAGGGAAAGATGTAACTCTGTGAGATGAATTAACAGAACACAGAGCAGTTTCTCAGAAAGCTTCTTTCCAGTTTTGAACGGAAGATATTTCCTTTTTCACCATAGCCCTCTATGGGCTTCCAAATATCCCTTTGCCAATTCCACAAGAACAGCCTTAGCGAAAGGCTTCTTGAAGGGAAAGATGTAACTCTGTGAGATGAATTAACAGAACACAGAGCAGTTTCTCAGAAAGCTTCTTTCCAGTTTTGAACGGAAGATATTTCCTTTTTCACCATAGCCCTCTATGGGCTTCCAAATATCCCTTTGCCAATTCCACAAGAACAGCCTTAGCGAAAGGCTTCTTGAAGGGAAAGATGTAACTCTGTGAGATGAATTAACAGAACACAGAGCAGTTTCTCAGAAAGCTTCTTTCCAGTTTTGAACGGAAGATATTTCCTTTTTCACCATAGCCCTCTATGGGCTTCCAAATATCCCTTTGCCAATTCCACAAGAACAGCCTTAGCGAAAGGCTTCTTGAAGGGAAAGATGTAACTCTGTGAGATGAATTAACAGAACACAGAGCAGTTTCTCAGAAAGCTTCTTTCCAGTTTTGAACGGAAGATATTTCCTTTTTCACCATAGCCCTCTATGGGCTTCCAAATATCCCTTTGCCAATTCCACAAGAACAGCCTTAGCGAAAGGCTTCTTGAAGGGTAAGATGTAACTCTGTGAGATGAATTAACAGAACACAGAGCAGTTTCTCAGAAAGCTTCTTTCCAGTTTTGAACGGAAGATATTTCCTTTTTCACCATAGCCCTCTATGGGCTTCCAAATATCCCTTTGCCAATTCCACAAGAACAGCCTTAGCGAAAGGCTTCTTGAAGGGAAAGATGTAACTCTGTGAGATGAATTAACAGAACACAGGGCAGTTTCTCAGAAAGCTTCTTTCCAGTTTTGAACGGAAGATATTTCCTTTTTCACCATAGCCCTCTATGGGCTTCCAAATATCCCTTTGCCAATTCCACAAGAACAGCCTTAGCGAAAGGCTTCTTGAAGGGAAAGATGTAACTCTGTGAGATGAATTAACAGAACACAGAGCAGTTTCTCAGAAAGCTTCTTTCCAGTTTTGAACGGAAGATATTTCCTTTTTCACCATAGACCTCTATGGGCTTCCAAATATCCCTTTGCCAATTCCACAAGAACAGCCTTAGCGAAAGGCTTCTTGAAGGGAAAGATGTAACTCTGTGAGATGAATTAACAGAACACAGAGCAGTTTCTCAGAAAGCTTCTTTCCAGTTTTGAACGGAAGATATTTCCTTTTTCACCATAGCCCTCTATGGGCTTCCAAATATCCCTTTGCCAACTCCACAAGAACAGCCTTAGCGAAAGGCTTCTTGAAGGGAAAGATGTAACTCTGTGAGATGAATTAACAGAACACAGAGCAGTTTATCAGAAAGCTTCTTTCCAGTTTTGAACGGAAGATATTCCTTTTTCACCATAGCCCTCTATGGGCTTCCAAATATCCCTTTGCCAATTCCACAAGAACAGCCTTAGCGAAAGGCTTCTTGAAGGGAAAGATGTAACTCTGTGAGATGAATTAACAGAACACAGAGCAGTTTCTCAGAAAGCTTCTTTCCAGTTTTGAACGGAAGATATTTCCTTTTTCACCATAGCCCTCTATGGGCTTCCAAATATCCCTTTGCCAATTCCACAAGAACAGCCTTAGCGAAAGGCTTCTTGAAGGGAAAGATGTAACTCTGTGAGATGAATTAACAGAACACAGAGCAGTTTCTCAGAAAGCTTCTTTCCAGTTTTGAACGGAAGATATTTCCTTTTTCACCATAGCCCTCTATGGGCTTCCAAATATCCCTTTGCCAATTCCACAAGAACAGCCTTAGCGAAAGGCTTCTTGAAGGGAAAGATGTAACTCTGTGAGATGAATTAACAGAACACAGAGCAGTTTCTCAGAAAGCTTCTTTCCAGTTTTGAACGGAAGATATTTCCTTTTTCACCGTAGCCCTCTATGGGCTTCCAAATATCCCTTTGCCAATTCCACAAGAACAGCCTTAGCGAAAGGCTTCTTGAAGGAAAAGATGTAACTCTGTGAGATGAATTAACAGAACACAGAGCAGTTTCTCAGAAAGCTTCTTTCCAGTTTTGAACGGAAGATATTTCCTTTTTCACCGTAGCCCTCTATGGGCTTCCAAATATCCCTTTGCCAATTCCACAAGAACAGCCTTAGCGAAAGGCTTCTTGAAGGGAAAGATGTAACTCTGTGAGATGAATTAACAGAACACAGAGCAGTTTCTCAGAAAGCTTCTTTCCAGTTTTGAAGGGAAGATATTTCCTTTTTCACCGTAGCCCTCTATGGGCTTCCAAATATCCCTTTGCCAATTCCACAAGAACAGCCTTAGCGAAAGGCTTCTTGAAGGGAAAGATGTAACTCTGTGAGATGAATTAACAGAACACAGAGCAGTTTCTCAGAAAGCTTCTTTCCAGTTTTGAACGGAAGATATTTCCTTTTTCACCGTAGCCCTCTATGGGCTTCCAAATATCCCTTTGCCAATTCCACAAGAACAGCCTTAGCGAAAGGCTTCTTGAAGGGAAAGATGTAACTCTGTGAGATGAATTAACAGAACACAGAGCAGTTTCTCAGAAAGCTTCTTTCCAGTTTTGAACGGAAGATATTTCCTTTTTCACCATAGCCCTCTATGGGCTTCCAAATATCCCTTTGCCAATTCCACAAGAACAGCCTTAGCGAAAGGCTTCTTGAAGGGAAAGATGTAACTCTGTGAGATGAATTAACAGAACACAGAGCAGTTTCTCAGAAAGCTTCTTTCCAGTTTTGAACGGAAGATATTTCCTTTTTCACCATAGCCCTCTATGGGCTTCCAAATATCCCTTTGCCAATTCCACAAGAACAGCCTTAGCGAAAGGCTTCTTGAAGGGAAAGATGTAACTCTGTGAGATGAATTAACAGAACACAGAGCAGTTTCTCAGAAAGCTTCTTTCCAGTTTTGAACGGAAGATATTTCCTTTTTCACCATAGCCCTCTATGGGCTTCCAAATATCCCTTTGCCAATTCCACAAGAACAGCCTTAGCGAAAGGCTTCTTGAAGGGAAAGATGTAACTCTGTGAGATGAATTAACAGAACACAGAGCAGTTTCTCAGAAAGCTTCTTTCCAGTTTTGAACGGAAGATATTTCCTTTTTCACCATAGCCCTCTATGGGCTTCCAAATATCCCTTTGCCAATTCCACAAGAACAGCCTTAGCGAAAGGCTTCTTGAAGGGAAAGATGTAACTCTGTGAGATGAATTAACAGAACACAGAGCAGTTTCTCAGAAAGCTTCTTTCCAGTTTTGAACGGAAGATATTTCCTTTTTCACCATAGCCCTCTATGGGCTTCCAAATATCCCTTTGCCAATTCCACAAGAACAGCCTTAGCGAAAGGCTTCTTGAAGGGAAAGATGTAACTCTGTGAGATGAATTAACAGAACACAGAGCAGTTTCTCAGAAAGCTTCTTTCCAGTTTTGAACGGAAGATATTTCCTTTTTCACCATAGCCCTCTATGGGCTTCCAAATATCCCTTTGCCAATTCCACAAGAACAGCCTTAGCGAAAGGCTTCTTGAAGGGTAAGATGTAACTCTGTGAGATGAATTAACAGAACACAGAGCAGTTTCTCAGAAAGCTTCTTTCCAGTTTTGAACGGAAGATATTTCCTTTTTCACCATAGCCCTCTATGGGCTTCCAAATATCCCTTTGCCAATTCCACAAGAACAGCCTTAGCGAAAGGCTTCTTGAAGGTAAAGATGTAACTCTGTGAGATGAATTAACAGAACACAGGGCAGTTTCTCAGAAAGCTTCTTTCCAGTTTTGAACGGAAGATATTTCCTTTTTCACCATAGCCCTCTATGGGCTTCCAAATATCCCTTTGCCAATTCCACAAGAACAGCCTTAGCGAAAGGCTTCTTGAAGGGAAAGATGTAACTCTGTGAGATGAATTAACAGAACACAGAGCAGTTTCTCAGAAAGCTTCTTTCCAGTTTTGAACGGAAGATATTTCCTTTTTCACCATAGACCTCTATGGGATTCCAAATATTCCTTTGCCAATTCCACAAGAACAGCCTTAGCGAAAGGCTTCTTGAAGGGAAAGATGTAACTCTGTGAGATGAATTAACAGAACACAGAGCAGTTTCTCAGAAAGCTTCTTTCCAGTTTTGAACGGAAGATATTTCCTTTTTCACCATAGCCCTCTATGGGCTTCCAAATATCCCTTTGCCAACTCCACAAGAACAGCCTTAGCGAAAGGCTTCTTGAAGGGAAAGATGTAACTCTGTGAGATGAATTAACAGAACACAGAGCAGTTTCTCAGAAAGCTTCTTTCCAGTTTTGAACGGAAGATATTTCCTTTTTCACCATAGCCCTCTATGGGCTTCCAAATATCCCTTTGCCAATTCCACAAGAACAGCCTTAGCGAAAGGCTTCTTGAAGGGAAAGATGTAACTCTGTGAGATGAATTAACAGAACACAGAGCAGTTTCTCAGAAAGCTTCTTTCCAGTTTTGAACGGAAGATATTTCCTTTTTCACCATAGCCCTCTATGGGCTTCCAAATATCCCTTTGCCAATTCCACAAGAACAGCCTTAGCGAAAGGCTTCTTGAAGGGAAAGATGTAACTCTGTGAGATGAATTAAACAGAACACAGAGCAGTTTCTCAGAAAGCTTCTTTCCAGTTTTGAACGGAAGATATTCCTTTTTCACCAT
The DNA here is from genome assembly GCF_047675955.1 of Chlorocebus sabaeus. Classification (NCBI taxonomy): domain Eukaryota; kingdom Metazoa; phylum Chordata; class Mammalia; order Primates; family Cercopithecidae; genus Chlorocebus; species Chlorocebus sabaeus. The sequence continues at coordinate 3,656 of NW_027327782.1, read as the reverse complement.
AGCCCTCTATGGGTTTCCAAATATCCCTTTGCCAATTCCACAAGAACAGCCTTAGCGAAAGGCTTCTTGAAGGGAAAGATGTAACTCTGTGAGATGAATTAACAGAACACAGAGCAGTTTCTCAGAAAGCTTCTTTCCAGTTTTGAACGGAAGATATTCCTTTTTCACCATAGCCCTCTATGGGTTTCCAAATATCCCTTTGCCAATTCCACAAGAACAGCCTTAGCGAAAGGCTTCTTGAAGGGAAAGATGTAACTCTGTGAGATGAATTAACAGAACACAGAGCAGTTTCTCAGAAAGCTTCTTTCCAGTTTTGAACGGAAGATATTTCCTTTTTCACCATAGCCCTCTATGGGCTTCCAAATATCCCTTTGCCAATTCCACAAGAACAGCCTTAGCGAAAGGCTTCTTGAAGGGAAAGATTTAACTCTGTGAGATGAATTAACAGAACACAGAGCAGTTTCTCAGAAAGCTTCTTTCCAGTTTTGAACGGAAGATATTTCCTTTTTCACCATAGCCCTCTATGGGCTTCCAAATATCCCTTTGCCAATTCCACAAGAACAGCCTTAGCGAAGGCTTCTTGAAGGGAAAGATGTAACTCTGTGAGATGAATTAACAGAACACAGAGCAGTTTCTCAGAAAGCTTCTTTCCAGTTTTGAACGGAAGATATTTCCTTTTTCACCGTAGCCCTCTATGGGCTTCCAAATATCCCTTTGCCAATTCCACAAGAACAGCCTTAGCGAAAGGCTTCTTGAAGGGAAAGATGTAACTCTGTGAGATGAATTAACAGAACACAGAGCAGTTTCTCAGAAAGCTTCTTTCCAGTTTTGAACGGAAGATATTTCCTTTTTCACCATAGCCCTCTATGGGCTTCCAAATATCCCTTTGCCAATTCCACAAGAACAGCCTTAGCGAAAGGCTTCTTGAAGGGAAAGATGTAACTCTGTGAGATGAATTAACAGAACACAGAGCAGTTTCTCAGAAAGCTTCTTTCCAGTTTTGAACGGAAGATATTTCCTTTTTCACCATAGCCCTCTATGGGCTTCCAAATATCCCTTTGCCAATTCCAGAAGAACAGCCTTAGCGAAAGGCTTCTTGAAGGGAAAGATGTAACTCTGTGAGATGAATTAACAGAACACAGAGCAGTTTCTCAGAAAGCTTCTTTCCAGTTTTGAACGGAAGATATTTCCTTTTTCACCATAGCCCTCTATGGGCTTCCAAATATCCCTTTGCCAATTCCACAAGAACAGCCTTAGCGAAAGGCTTCTTGAAGGGAAAGATGTAACTCTGTGAGATGAATTAACAGAACACAGAGCAGTTTCTCAGAAAGCTTCTTTCCAGTTTTGAACGGAAGATATTTCCTTTTTCACCATAGCCCTCTATGGGCTTCCAAATATCCCTTTGCCAATTCCACAAGAACAGCCTTAGCGAAAGGCTTCTTGAAGGGAAAGATGTAACTCTGTGAGATGAATTAACAGAACACAGAGCAGTTTCTCAGAAAGCTTCTTTCCAGTTTTGAACGGAAGATATTTCCTTTTTCACCATAGCCCTCTATGGGCTTCCAAATATCCCTTTGCCAATTCCACAAGAACAGCCTTAGCGAAAGGCTTCTTGAAGGGAAAGATGTAACTCTGTGAGATGAATTAACAGAACACAGAGCAGTTTCTCAGAAAGCTTCTTTCCAGTTTTGAACGGAAGATATTTCCTTTTTCACCATAGCCCTCTATGGGCTTCCAAATATCCCTTTGCCAATTCCACAAGAACAGCCTTAGCGAAAGGCTTCTTGAAGGGAAAGATGTAACTCTGTGAGATGAATTAACAGAACACAGAGCAGTTTCTCAGAAAGCTTCTTTCCAGTTTTGAACGGAAGATATTTCCTTTTTCACCATAGCCCTCTATGGGCTTCCAAATATCCCTTTGCCAATTCCACAAGAACAGCCTTAGCGAAAGGCTTCTTGAAGGGGAAAGATGTAACTCTGTGAGATGAATTAACAGAACACAGAGCAGTTTCTCAGAAAGCTTCTTTCCAGTTTTGAACGGAAGATATTTCCTTTTTCACCATAGCCCTCTATGGGCTTCCAAATATCCCTTTGCCAATTCCACAAGAACAGCCTTAGCGAAAGGCTTCTTGAAGGGAAAGATGTAACTCTGTGAGATGACTTAACAGAACACAGAGCAGTTTCTCAGAAAGCTTCTTTCCAGTTTTGAACGGAAGATATTTCCTTTTTCACCATAGCCCTCTATGGGCTTCCAAATATCCCTTTGCCAATTCCACAAGAACAGCCTTAGCGAAGGCTTCTGAAGGGAAAGATGTAACTCTGTGAGATGAATTAACAGAACACAGAGCAGTTTCTCAGAAGCTTCTTTCCAGTTTTGAACGGAAGATATTTCCTTTTTCACCATAGCCCTCTATGGGCTTCCAAATATCCCTTTGCCAATTCACAAGAACAGCCTTAGCGAAAGGCTTCTTGAAGGGAAAGATGTAACTCTGTGAGATGAATTAACAGAACACAGAGCAGTTTCTCAGAAAGCTTCTTTCCAGTTTTGAACGGAAGATATTTCCTTTTTCACCATAGCCCTCTATGGGCTTCCAAATATCCCTTTGCCAATTCCAGAAGAACAGCCTTAGCGAAAGGCTTCTTGAAGGGAAAGATGTAACTCTGTGAGATGAATTAACAGAACACAGAGCAGTTTCTCAGAAAGCTTCTTTCCAGTTTTGAACGGAAGATATTTCCTTTTTCACCATAGCCCTCTATGGGCTTCCAAATATCCTTTGCCAATTCCACGAAGAACAGCCTTAGCGAAAGGCTTCTTGAAGGGAAAGATGTAACTCTGTGAGATGAATTAACAGAACACAGAGCAGTTTCTCAGAAAGCTTCTTTCCAGTTTTGAACGGAAGATATTTCCTTTTTCACCATAGCCCTCTATGGGCTTCCAAATATCCCTTTGCCAATTCCAGAAGAACAGCCTTAGCGAAAGGCTTCTTGAAGGGAAAGATGTAACTCTGTGAGATGAATTAACAGAACACAGAGCAGTTTCTCAGAAAGCTTCTTTCCAGTTTTGAACGGAAGATATTTCCTTTTTCACCATAGCCCTCTATGGGCTTCCAAATATCCCTTTGCCAATTCCACAAGAACAGCCTTAGCGAAAGGCTTCTTGAAGGGAAAGATGTAACTCTGTGAGATGAATTAACAGAACACAGAGCAGTTTCTCAGAAAGCTTCTTTCCAGTTTTGAACGGAAGATATTTCCTTTTTCACCATAGCCCTCTATGGGCTTCCAAATATCCCTTTGCCAATTCCACAAGAACAGCCTTAGCGAAAGGCTTCTTGAAGGGAAAGATGTAACTCTGTGAGATGAATTAACAGAACACAGAGCAGTTTCTCAGAAAGCTTCTTTCCAGTTTTGAACGGAAAGATATTTCCTTTTTCACCATAGCCCTCTATGGGCTTCCAAATATCCCTTTGCCAATTCCACAAGAACAGCCTTAGCGAAAGGCTTCTTGAAGGGAAAGATGTAACTCTGTGAGATGAATTAACAGAACACAGAGCAGTTTCTCAGAAAGCTTCTTTCCAGTTTTGAACGGAAGATATTTCCTTTTTCACCATAGCCCTCTATGGGCTTCCAAATATCCCTTTGCCAATTCCACAAGAACA